>NC_079408.1:14904766-15139173 GCF_029220125.1 Pseudoliparis swirei
ACACCCTGTATGTGTGTTGATGTTAGGCCTGATGGTCAGTCCAAAAAGGAAGGAAGGCGGGAGGGACGGAGGGAGGTAGGATGGAAGGAAGGAAGGCAGGGAGGGAGGCATGCAGGAAGGCAGATGGGAGGCGGGAAGGAAGAAAAGAGGGAAGAAGGAAGGAAGGGAGGGAAGAAGGCAAAAGGGAAGGAAAGAAGGCAGGGAGGTGGGAAGGCGGGAAGGAAGGAAAAGGGGGAAGGAGGGCAGGAAGCGAGGCGAGAAGGAAGGGCGGGAGGACAACAAAAAAATGTCACTGGTTATGAAACAATCTCAACATAAAATGGATCCTCTTTATGACCCAGATCATTAAACAAGACCATCATTTCAAATTCATCTGCTGCCCAGAAACCCAACGAACCGATGAGGGGGGAGGTCTCCAAACATTACGCTCACAAGAGATACACGACTTTATGAAGTATGTGAAATCAAACTGATGCAAGATCTTAAAAGGCTAAACTGTATGTGTCCTACCATCGTACACCGTCTCATCCTCACAGTGATGCCAAACAGAATGTGTATATGTGGATTATGTTGTAAATATAATCATATATATATACATATACATATATATATATAAATATATATAAAAGGAGATTATATATACATATATATACATATATATATATATATTAGGGCTGGGCACGTTAACGCGTTAATCTTGCGTTAACGCATCAATTAATTAACACCGACAATTATTTTATCGCGCTAACGCAGGTTTTATTATTTATTTTCTTATTGTAAAAGTGTGTTGCTCACAGGCTTTTATTTTGTAAAAATCTGCTACTGATTTCTGCGGAACCGGAAAAGAAAGTCATTCGCGGTTTAACAAACATGGAGAATCTCAACAAATGACGGCAGGTATGAGACACACATCACACGGAGAATACACGAGTTGTATGGAAAGGAGAGGACTGCAAAGCGACAGCTTCACAACGTGCACCCTGTCGCTCTCACTGGGGACGACTGGACATCGGGTGACCAGACGTCCGGTTTTCCCTGGACATGTCCTGCTTTTGAGACCTAAAAAATGCGTCCGGCAGGGATTCTAAAAACGTCGGGATTTTGCTTCGTCGGATATTTGTGTTTCTCTGGGTTTCCATAAACTAGTATTTACCCCTTACAAGTTTTGGAAATGGTATCTCCCTTAGGTTCCACCTTCTTGCGTGAGCTGACAGAAAAGTGAACAGTCATTGGTCGACCGATCTCAGGGTTGCCAGATACACGATAATTATCCTCCAAATACAACCATTTTGAGCCTTTGGTACGATACTTCACCATCTCCAATCTGGCAACACGGAGCACCTCGCCGCTTCCACTAGTTCATTGTTGTTTGTGCTATAAACTCCTACCAGCGCCGCCGCTCCTATAGCGCACTACGCGCTGTGCGTAGGGCACCAAGTCCTGAGGGGGCTCCACAAAATAGGCAACGAAAAAATCCTCAGTTATAATAATTATAATGCCGATATTATTTTAGTCGAGAAATATTAGGCACCTTTTAGGCATGTATATCACAAAACAGGCAGAACAAGAGAGATGTTTAATCTCAGCAGAACATTTAAAATAGAAGTGCGCTATACACTACTTTTGAATTAATTTTTTGATTTTGCGTGTACAAATGCGATTAATCGTGATTAATCAGGGAAATCATGCGATTAATCGCGATTAAAAATTGTAATCGTTGCCCAGGACTGTCTCAGAAAATTAGAATATTGTGATAAAGTTCTTTATTTTCTGTAATGCAATTAAAAAAACAAAAGTGTCATGCATTCTGGATTCATTACAAATCAACTGAAATATTGCAAGCCTTTTATTCTTTTAATATTGCTGATTATGGCTTACAGCTTAAGAAAACTCTAAAATCCTATCTCATAAAATTTGAATATTTCCTCAGACCAAGTAAAAAAAAAGATTTATAACAGCTGAGTGTTTGTCAAGGCTCAGGAAACCCTTGCAGGTGTTTCGAGTTAATTAGACGATTCAAGTGATTTGTTTAATACCCTACTAGTATACTTTTTCATGATATTCTAATATTTAGAGATAGGATATTTGAGTTTTCTTAAGCTGTAAGCCATAATCAGCAATATTAAAAGAATAAAAGGCTTGCAATATTTCAGTTGATTTGTAATGAATCCAGAATGCATGACATTTTTGTTTTTTTAATTGCATTACAGAAAATAAAGAACTTCATCACAATATTCTAATTTTCTGAGACAGTCCTGTATATATATATATAGTGTATTACCCTTAAAAAGACAAGCCAGACATTTTCACAAGATAACGTTCCATGAAGTCAGGAATATGAATTCCGATGGTTCATGCGAGCTGAACGGTGGAGCGTGAATATGAATCATGTCGGGGCTGTTTGAAGCCGATAGAAGGAAAAAGTTATTCCGGTAGTCGGCTTGATGATGAGGGCCGTAAAGCGTCGTGTAATTGGGCCTTCGGTACAAGATTTATTGTGGATTCACATGCTGAATAACACGGGGCCGCAAAGGTGGAGCTAACGTCACACCTCGTGACCCCCGTCGGTTATTGATGTTGATGGAGCGCTGGGTGGCGTGAGGGGTGATCTTTAGGAAGGAAGGGGAGGAGTCGAGTATTCAGGTTGTTGGAGATATGCTATTTACGCAAAGTTATTACTTCATCCTAATAAATGTAAATGTTTTCATATATGCTGGTTAAACAAGAGTCACCAGATTGTTTTAGTTTGAGCCGAATCCTCTTGAGGGGGGGAGAGAGAGAGAGAGAGAGAGAGAGAGAGAGAGAGAGAGAGAGAGAGAGAGAGAGAGAAAACCCTGGGCTCCCGGTACCGGCCCAGCTGGTGTTGGTCCTTAGTGTCCCCCGAGAGGGAAGAAGAAGTATTCTAGACCTTTTGAAGAAGGTGACGCCAAGAAAAAAAAGAGGGCGCAGATGTGTCCCGTAGCCTCTTCTGTAGCTGCTTCACCGGAGGCGACACGTTTTACATTAACGTGGCCTGAATGGTCATTGGAGGGAGGAAATGGTCCCGGTGAAGCTCGAGAGGAGGGGAGCACCTCACCCCCCTCTTCCTCACCCCCAGCCACAAGACTCTTAATTATCCCCAGGAATGATGAAGATAAAAAAAAAATTCGTAAAGATGTGAAACCACAGCCGCGGCGGCCGGCTCGCGGGCCGTTTAGCCGAGCGTTTATAAAACGAGACGCCCCGCCCTCCTTCACTCCGGAGCCACATTACAGAGGGTAATGTCTGTCTGGAGAGATAACGAGCGAAGGTCGCCCTAATGCACCGGTTAGACGTAGACACACGCCAACGCTTGCGTGTTCGTGTGTCAGACGGCGACAGATGCGCGTTTAGCCCCGCCCCTCTAAGTATAAAGAGCAGACGTGCTCTTAAAAATATAAAGAAAATGTCAAGAGACTAAAACTGTGACGTACATTGAACGATGAAGCATCGGCCGGGAGGGGAGAGAGAGAACGCCGACTCCCTCATCAAACCCCCGAAAATAAAACAATCTTTCATTAAAACCTCCTCCCAGTGTCCCTCGACGCTGTTATCCACGATGTGAGAGGTTTTAACCCCCCCCCCCACATCTTCCGCCGAGCGACTGTCGTTTGACCTTTTGACCTCCGTGTTTTGCTCCGCCGCGCAACGCACCGTGACCCGGAGTGCCCCCTTCCCTGTCGGTGTGTCACTCCGCGTGGCTCAGTGGCGGCTGAGGCCAGGGGGTCACGTGACCTGTCCCTCCTCATCCAAGTCACGGCGCAACCCGAGTCACTTTCGCCGACGCTCTGCAGCCGTGGTTTTTAATTTTTTTTATTCGACCAATATTTACATTAGATATAACTTATTGTGAGACCTGTAGCTGTCGTGTCTTTAGCTAACGAGCGATCTAGATGATGGAATACATTCTGCAGTGACCCACTTGACTGACCAGCTGTGGGGATGAAGGTTTATTGTGTCGCAGGCCACCGATTGGCTGCTTCAGCAACAACGGTTCAACAAGGGGACGATTTCATTGGCTCTCTTTGCAAAGTGCATCCGGCTGCGACATCAATAAATATGTAAATACACGTTCAGATCCTCGGGTCCTCGTTTTCTTTTCTTTCCTTAAAAGAGAGCACAGGTTTTTTTAATTTACAGCGTAGATCTATACGCCGTAAGGGACAAAAAAAACAATTTCAATTCTACTTTAAATAACACAAAGCAACACTTTGAACCCTTCGGCCTTCGTCTAAATGAATTTACCTCTCGTCGTTTATTCATTCCGTGCAGCCTCCTTCCTTTACTCCTTCTCTTCCTCCTCCCTCGGAGGACGGTCGACTTAACGCACGTTCAAAATAAATCCCGACCCCGCCACGTATTGGTTCCAGTTAGACGGGGGTTCAGCCAACTCTGTAATTGGCCTGTGGTTAATCCCCGCCTTTCTTTTTAGCCACTTTCAAGCGAGGGTAAATTACTGTAGCACAAATTGGTTTTAAGGAGTGTGTGTGTGTGTGTGTGTGTGTTTGTGTGTGTGCTGCCGCGACGGCGCTGTGCTCAACCACGCGGGTAGACTTCAAGTATTTGACATGTCAGAACCATAAAGTAAAAAGCCAAAGTGGACCCGATGTGAGATAACTACAGCTGGCGCCCTCGGCGGAAGCCGTGTGATGGACGACATGCATGTTTCGCTTTTTGAACAGACTGTAAAATCAATTAGCGTCCTCCTCGTGAGTGAAGAGCCGGGAGAGAGGCATCGCGTCGTACGGCTCAGGTACCGGCAGCAAAGACAGATTAATAGCGATGGGAAGATGAGATGCCACAAATAATTCATTATTCCTCCTCCTAAATAAATGAGCCCAAGGCGCCGCCGCCTGAGATGTAACCGCCGCTCCAATAAGAGCTGTCGGGGCGCCGGCGTGGACGCCCGTCTTCGTTTGCGTGTGCGCTCTCCTCCAGAGACGGTGACGTGAGAGGAAGGAAGGCAGGGAGGGAGGGAAAGGAAAAAAGGAAGGGAGGAAGGGAGGGAAAGAAAGGAAGGGAGGGAGGGAGGGAGCAAATGAAGGGAGGGTGGGAGGAAGGAAGGCATGGAGGAAGGAAGGGCGGAAGGCAGGGAAGGAATGGGAGGGAGGAAAGGAAGGAAGGAAAGAAAGGGAGGCAAGGAAGGGGAGGGAGGAAATGGGAGGGAGGAATGGAAGGAAAGAAAGGAAGTAGGGAGGGAAGTAAGGACTGAAGGAAGGAAAGGATGCCGACAGGAGATTCCTTTTATTGCTTCCTAGAATGCTTACTTTGCACAATCCGCTGCCGGCCTGCCGGGAATCGCTGCCCGTGGATCTCATTGAGTTTCCCAAACGTTCACTCAATGGATTAAACAATCAGCGCCTGTGAGCGTCTGCACCGCCGTGCTTCTTCTTCTTCATCTTCTTCTTCTTCGTCTTCGTCTTCTTCTTCTCCTCACCATGAAGTCATTTCCTCCTGAGCCGAAGCAGCGGTGCGTTGTGACATCATTCACCTTCTTTGTGATGTCGCCTCATCCACTCCTGCCAAGGAGATGAAGCACCGACCGTGTTCAATGCTCACGTGACGCCGATGTGGAGCATGCTGGGAGTTTGATTGCTTCGTGAAGCGATGTTAACTAGATAGAGTGCTCAGACGGAAATGTAAAAGATTTAATTTGGACACGCAATTAAAGTTCTGAAACGCACGCGTTTCAAAAACCACGACGACGCAAACTGATTGATGGTTTTTGTGGACTGGTTTACAGGTTGTTATGGTGCCTGTGTGCATCTGTGTGTGTGTGTGTGTGTGTGTGTTAGCTATCTCTAAGAAGCCATTGCCACTAAAGTGCATAAGAGTGTCAACACTTGAGCCCCACAGCGGTCGTCACACAAAGCAAAATAACTGACATTAAATCTCTGCTTCTGTGAGAAATAAATATGCCTCATCGGCGTAAAATGACATCACATGTTGCTTTGGTGTAAATGTATTTTTATCCCCGCCCGTCGAGCGCTCTCCTCTCCTGTTCGGTTCCTATTCAGCCGTCCAATCGGTGCCCGCGTGCTCCAAATCTGCCCATTGTAGTCATTGTGTGCTCCATCAGTGAGGCCTCAACTGTTTCAATGTAGACTTACCCCCCCCCCCCCCCCCACACTCAATTCAATTCAATTCAGTTTATTTGTATAGCCCAATTTCACAAATTACAAATTTGTCTCGTAGTGCTTTACAATCTGTACACATAGACATCCCTGCCCCAAAACCTCACATCGGACCAGGAAAAACTCCCAAATAACCCTTTAGGGGGGGAAAAAGGGAAGAAACCTTCAGGAGAGCAACAGAGGAGGATCCCTCTCCAGGATGGACAGGTGCAATCGATGTAATGTGTACAGAAGGACATATTTAGAGTTAAAATACATTCAATGAATATGACAGAGTGTATGAATAGTTCATAGTAGGCATATTCCACGATGGAGACCTCCACGATCCATCAGGCAGATGGCGGTGGAGAGGAGGAGTGGGCGGAGTCTCAACAGTGGGCGGAGTCTCAACAGGACAGTGGCGTAGTCGGGAGCAGGAATTCCACGACCCAGACCTCGATGATCCATCAGGCAGATAGGATCTATGCTGTCTCATAGGGTCCGATGACCCCATGAGACGTGAAGTCAAAAGGACTCCGGGGAGAAAGCAGAGTTAGTAACGTGTGATTGAGAGATGAAAATTCATCCCTAAGGAGAGAAAAAAGAGGAGAGAGGTGCTCAGTGCATCCTAAAACGTCCCCCGGCAGCTATAAGCCTATAGCAGCATATCAAGGGGCTGGACCAGGGCAAACCTGATTCAGCCCTAACTATAAGCTCTGTCAAAGAGGAAGGTCTTAAGTCTACTCTTAAACGAGGTGACTGTGTCTGCCTCCCGGGCTGAAGGTGGAAGCTGGTTCCAAAAAAGAGGAGCTTGATAACTAAAGGCTCTGGCTCCCATTCTACTTTTTAAGACTCTAGGAACTACAAGTAGCCCCACATTTAGTGAGCGCAGCTCTCTAGTGGGGCAATATGGTACTATAAGCTCCTTAAGATATGATGGTGCATCACCAATCAAGGCTTTGTACGTTAAGAGAAGAATTTTAAAAGTGATTCTTGATTTTACGGGGAGCCAGTGCAGAGCAGCTAGTGCAGGAGTGATGTGATCTCTTTTCTTAGTTTTAGTGAGAACACGAGCTGCAGCATTCTGGATCAACTGGAGGGACCTAAGAGACTTATTAGAGCAGCCTGATAATAAGGAGTTGCAGTAATTCAGTCTCGAAGTAACGAACGCGTGAACCAATTTTTCTGCATCTTTTTGAGACAAGATGTGCCTGATTTTTGAAATATTACAGAGATGAAAGAATGCAGTCCTTGAGATTTGCTTTACGTGGGAGTTAAAGGACAAGTCCCGATCAAAGATAACGCCAAGATTCTTTACAGTGGTGTTGGATGCCAGGCCAATGCCGTCTACAGAAACCACATCACCAGATAATTGATCTCTGAGGTGCTCAGAGCCGAGTAAAATTACTTCGGTTTTGTCTGAGTTTAACATCAAGAAGTTGCAGGTCATCCATGTTTTCATGTCTTTAAGACATGCTTGAATTTTACTGAGTTGGTTGGTTTCCTCTGGTTTTATCGATAGATACAGTTGAGTATCATCTGCATAACAATGAAAGTTTATGGAGTTTTTCCTGATAATATTGCCCAAAGGAAGCATGTATAAGGTAAATAAAATTGGTCCAAGCACAGAACCTTGTGGAACTCCATGACTAACGTTGGTAGTTTTCGAGGCGTCATCGTTTACAAATACAAACTGAGATCGATCTGATAAATAGGATTTAAACCAACTTAGTGCGGTGCCTGAAATGCCAATCGACTGCTCCAGTCCCTGTCATAGGATGTCATGGTCAATGGTGTCGAATGCAGCACTAAGGTCTAACAAGACCAGGACAGAGATGAGTCCTTTATCTGCTGCCATTAAGAGGTCATTTGTAATTTTCACCAGTGCTGTCTCGGTGCTGTGGTGTTTTCTAAATCCTGACTGAAACTCCTCAAATAAACTATTATGATGTAGAAAGTCACAGAACTGATTTGCGACCACTTTCTCAAGGATCTTGGAGAGGAAGGGGAGGTTAGAGATCGGTCTGTAGTTAGCCAACACCTCTGGATCCAGAGTGGGCTTCTTCAGGAGAGGTTTAATGACAGCTACTTTGAAGGAATGTGGTACGTTGCCTGTTAGCAGAGACACATTGATAATATCTAATAGAGAGCTGCCAATTAAAGGCAAAATGTCTTTAAGCAGCCTCGTCGGGATGGGGTCCAAGAGACAGGTAGACGTGTTAGAAGTAGAAACCGTTGACGATAATTGGTCACGGTTGATGGGAGAAAAGCCCTCCAAATATACACCAGGGCATACAGCGGTTTCCAAGGCCATTCCACTTGAAGACTGATTGGCACTGGTTACGGGCAAGAGATTATTAATCTTGTCCCTAATAGGGGGCGGCTGTAGCTCAGTGGGGTAAGACGGTCGTCCTGCAACCCCAAGGTTGTCGGTTCGATCCCCGCTCTCCCCATTAGTTGCAAGTCGAAGTGTCCTTGAGCAAGGCACTGAACCCCCAGTTGCTTCCCGGGCGCATCACTGCAGCCCACTGCTCCTTAATAACTAAGGATGGGTTAAATGCAGAGAACCAATTTCCCCTTGGGGATTAATAAAGTATATATCCTATCTTATCTTATCTTATCTAATAGTTAAAATCTTTTCATTAAAGAAGTTCATCAAGTCATTACCACTGAGGTCTATAGGAATGCTTGGCTCCACAGAGCTGTGACTCTGTCAGCCTGGCTACAGTGCTAAAGAGAAACCTGGGGTTGTTCTTATTTTTCTCTATTACTGATGAGTAATAGGCTGCTCTGGCATTACGGAGGGCCTTCTTTTAAGTTTTAAGACTATCTCGCCAAACTAAGCGGGATTCTTCCAGATTAGTTGAACGCCATATGCTTTCAAGCTTTCGTGACGTTTGCTTCAGTTTGCTGGTCTGAGGGTTATACCAGGGAACAAACCTCCTCTTCCTCACTGTCTTTTTCTTCAGAGGGGCTATCGAGTCCAGTGTCAGTCTCAGTGAGCCTGTGGCACTATCAACAAGATGATCAATCTGGGACGGACTAAAGTTAGACCAGGAGTCCTCTGTTATATTGAGACGTGGTATTGAATCAAATGCAGAAGGAATCGCTTTAAATTTAGCTACAGCACTGTCAGTTAGACATCTGGTGTAGAAACTTTTGACTAACGGTGTACACTCCGGTGGTATAAATTCAAAAGTGATGAGGTTGTGGTCTGACAGAAGAGGATTCTGTGGGAAGACGTTCAAATGCTCAATGTCAACGCCATAAGTAAGAACAAGATCAAGCGTGTGGCCAAAGCTGTGAGTGGGTTTCTGTACTCTCAGGCAGAAGCCAATCGAGTCCAACAATGAGATGAATGCAGCGCTAAGGCAATCATTATCAACATCCACATGGATATTAAAATCTCCTACAATAATAACTTTATCGGTTTTAAGAACCAAACTTGATATAAATTCTGAGAATTCAGATATAAACTCTGAATATGGACCTGGTGGCCGGTACAGAATCACAAATAGAATTGGCTGTAGTGTTTTCCAGGTTGGATGTGAAGACAAAGAACAAGGCTTTCAAATGAGGTGTAGTTTAATTTAGGTTTAGGATTTATTAATAGGCTCGAGTCAAAGATGGCTGCTACTCCACCTCCTCGACCGGTGCCTCGAGGAATGTGAGTATTAATATGACTTGGAGGAGTCGATTCATTTAGGCAGACATATTCTTCATGGCTCAGCCAGGTTTCAGTTAGACAACATAAATCAATGTGATTATCTGATATTAAATCATTTAGTAACACAGCTTTAGATGACAGAGATCTAATATTTAGGAGACCACATTTAATAGTCCTGTTTTGTTGCACTGCTGAAATAATGGTGTTAACTTGTATAAGGTTATTGTGTACGACTCCTCTTCTGCTTTCTTTTGATAGAATTAATTTAAGTTTAAGTGGCCGTGGGACAGACACAGTCTCTATGGAGCTCTGGGAGGACTGGGTGAGAGGGGGCGGAGGCCGGGAGGGATGTGCTATGGGGACACTGGGTGACAGGGATGACAGGGGCGTGGGGCTACTCTGTTTCTGCTTTCTGACATGAACCCTGCGTTGTCACAGATATGGCTGTCCGTTGATCAACTTGGTCATGTTTGCAGAAATGAGACGCGCTCTGTCCAACGTAGGATGGATGCCGTCTCTCCTCATCAGATCAGGCTTTCCCCAGAAAGTCTTCCAGTTGTCTACGTAGCCCACATTATTCGCTGGGCACCACCTCGACAGCCAGCGGTTGAAAGACGACATTCGGCTAAACAATTCGTCTGTCTGCAAATTTGGGAGAGGGCCAGAGAAAACGACGGTGTCCGACAACGTCTTGGCATAAGCACACACCGATTCCACATTAATTTTAGTGACTTCCGAGCGGCGGGCTCGGGCGTCATTACCACCGGCGTGTATTACAATCTGACTGTATCTCCGCTTGTCCTTAGCCAGCAGTTTCAAACAAGACTCCACGTCGCCCGCTCTGGCCCCCGGGAGGCACACGACTGTGGTCCGCGGCCTCGCTATTTTCACGTTCCTGACTATCGAGCTCCCGATAACCAGGGTGTGCTCCTCAGCGGGTGTGTCGCTGAGCAGGGAAAACTGGTTGGAAACGTGAAGTGGTTGGTGCACAGCGAGCTTCTGTGTAGACTTACTACTCCTACGAACAGTTACCCACCCTCCCGGCTGATCGGGCACCACCGGAGAACAGCTAGCAGCTGACTGTAGCTCCGCGCCGGCTACGGGAGAGGGTGGGCTAACTAGCATAGCTGTCTGAGCTTCGATAGCGCGGAGCCGTGCATCTAACCCACTTAGACCTGCCTCCAACCTAGCAAATAAACTACACTTGTTGCATGTATCGTTATCATTAAGGGAGGCAGAGGGATAACTATACATGAGACACACTGAGCAAGAGGGAGCGGGAGGGAGAGAAGAAGAAGTCATGCTCGCTGCTGAGCTGGCAACCGGAGCTTACCGGAAGAGTGAGATGATGCGTTCAGGAGCAGCTGGGAAATCTTCACTCATCCCCTCCACCCTCTTATTTCCTCATCATGCCGCTTGGTGACTGTCTGCCCCGCTTTTGTCCCCCGGTCCTCACTCGTGGCCAAAAAAATGGCGAGCATCTGGCTCCAGCTTCCAGCACCGGCTGTGGGACGGTTATATTTACCAGTGCAGTAATTGGGGTTGCGGAACCTCGTTGGCGAGCGTCAGGTTGGGGCGGGCGCGACAGAAACCAGTTTGAATTTGGCAAATATTCGGCAATACAAAGTGTATTCTGCTTCAAGTATTTTTATTTTTAGATCCAACGCACACTTTTCCAGCAACTCGATGGAAGTCGGTCTCTTTTTGGGATCTCACCGCGTCGTGTTTGCGGCTCCGAGGAATGTCTCCGGTGTTTGAGCCTCTTTGCCAACAGCGCTCGTCTCCGTTCAGGTTGCATTCCTTCTCTTTATTTTCAATTTAGGGAATCCAAAATGGTATTTTATTTGTCTCTACTATTTATTGTCGCTACTGGAGGCGTGTACTGAATACTTCATGAATACATTAACACTCACAATGTTAAAGCTTAACATGCATTATATTAAACACACAGAGGGCAGAAGACGTCCTGGGACTCGTCATGAAATCAGATTGCGTGACACGGTTTTGTTGCTTTCTTTTTTTTCATTCCCACAAATAATACACGGAAATTTGCGGGTTTAGATTTGGGTATCAATGAAGACGGTAGATTTGAGTAACAGCAATGGTGGAATTAATTTTTATGCAAACCTTAAAGACACAAACGAACCTCTCTGAGACTTCAACACACGTTATCTTCGTACGCCTGCGCTTCTCTTTCGCCATGAACATCTTCATCAGGATTCACACCCAACCCACCGCTCTGATTTGCATAAATGATGAACGATGAGCATTTATAACAGTTTCACACACTTCCTAGTACGGTTAAATTTCAAGATTCAAGATTCAAGATGTTTTATTTGTCACATACACACACAGGGTGTGCAGTGAAATGAAAGTGGCAATGCTCAGCAGGAATGTGCAAGGGCAACAAGTACACACTATTTACAATAAAACACAACACAATATTTACAGTAAGTGTGTGTGTGTGTGTGTGTGTGTGTGTGTGTGTGTGTGTGTGTGTGTGTGTGTGTGTGTGTGTGTGTGTGTGTGTGTGTGCCTAAGAGGGGCAGTTGTGTGGGTCTATGTGGGGGTCCTGGTGAGGTCGGAGTTCACAGTCCTGATGGCCTGAGGAAAGAAACTCCGTCTCAGTCTCTCTGTTCTTGCAGCGTGACTACGGAGGCGCCTGCCTGACCGCAGCAGCTGAAACAGTCTGTTGTTGGGGTGGTGAGGATCCTTCATGATCCTGCCGGCTCTGGTTCTGCACCTCCTGGTGTACAAGTCCTGCAGGGTGGGGAGTGTAGTTCCAATAGTGCGTTCAGCCGAACGCACTACTCTCTGCAGAGCCTTCCTGTCCTGAGCGGAGCAGTTGCCAAACCAGGCTGTGATGCTTCCTGTCAGGACGCCTCTACAGCTCCAGAGTAGAAGGACTGAAGGATCCTCTGGGAAACTTTAAATTTCCTCAGCTGCCTGAGGTGGTAGAGGCGCTGCCTTGCCTTTCTCACCAGAGTGTCTGTGTTTGTTGACCATGTCAGATCCTCGGTGATGTGGACTCCCAGGTATTTATACCCGCTCACCCTCTCCACAGTAGTCCCGTTAATCCCCAGTGGTGAGTACGTCCTCTGTTGTTGTATCCTCCTAAAGTCCACAATCAGCTCCTTAGTTTTGGTGACATTCATGATGAGGCTGTTGTCCTGGCACCAGAGTGACAGATCAGCAACTTCCTCCAGGTAGGCCTTCTCGTTGTTGTCGGAGATCAGGCCCACCACCACTGTGTCATCCGCAAACTTGATGATGGTGTTGAGCTGAACCTGGCCACACAGTCATGTGTGTACAGGGAGTACAGTAGGGGCTGAGGACGCAACCCTGGGGGATCCTGTGTTCAGGGTGAGGGATTTGAGGTGTGTCTGCCCACCCTGACCACCTGTGGCCTGGCGGTCAGGAAGTCCAGGATCCAAGCACACAGGGGGGTGTTCAGTCCCAGCTCAATCAGCTTGCCGGCCAGTCTGGAGGGGACTATGGTGTTGAAAGCTGAACTATAATCAATGAACAGCAGTCTCACATAGCCCCCCTTCTGGCTGTCCAGATGAGAGAGTGTGGTGTGCAGTACCTGGGAGACAGCATCATCTGTGGATCTGTTTGGGCGATAAGCAAACTGCAGCGGGTCCATGGAGGAATGATGAACTGATGGCATTTAACGCAGCTGTGGACGTGTCGCCTGACGATGGCGAGGCCTTTTCCCTGTTCTCACAACCAGGTCTCTCTTTGCACCTTTTCTCTTTTTGGGGGGGTACTTCATTGCCCTCTTTTTTTTTTATCTCCCTGTCCTTCTCACCTCCCCTATGGGAGACAACATTCTCTGTATCAGAACTGAGTGTGTCTGAAGGCCACCGCAGTGACAGGAGGGATGCCGTGAATCTGGGTCACCCTCCCACTGATCGCCATCTCCATTCAACTCAACCTTGCTTCCCTCAAAAAAAAACTCCCAATTCAACCCCAGGAAGCTGTCAATCGCCAAGAGCGAATGCATTATATTGTTATCGTTTGTCCTTTATTTGAGTGGCAGCAACGCGAGAAGAGAGAGAGAAAAATCTCAAGGACCTTTCAATTAGTGATCACAGTCCTTTTGAGCGCCGCTCTGCCTCCGGCGACAAACACCTGGCCTTCCATCAGTCGACAGCTCCGGCACAAAATATGGCCGCTATTAATTTGCTTTATTACAGCACATTGGCATTTCAGTGATGTCTTTTTAATTACTTTGATTGATAGTTTTGGATAGACGAGTCCGTGCTGGTAGGTCAGGAGGCGGGAGAGGGGGGTGGGACCATTCATTGAGTAGTGAATCCATAACCTTTCCTACTCGGAGCTTTAAATGTAAACGACGCCCCCAGGGTGATGGTCTTACTCTGTATCAATGCCATTTGAGATTCACTCAGAAAAACGAATGAGCCCTTCTCAGAGAATCTATTTTTTTACTCGCCCAGAAGTATATATTACCTGGATATCTGATATGGGAAGATATATATGAAATGATTATGTCAATCGCTATCTGGAAACGCTCGCAATAGATATTGACGAACCCCGTCCTGCAGCCCAGTGTTTTTCAACCTTTTTTGAGCTCCGGCACATTTTTTTACAATCAAAACCGTGGTTGAAAGTCACTGGCTCAGTCTGTCGATTCCTTGCTTACAGAACATGTAAAGAAAAAGAAAAAAAGGATTGATTTCCCCCAAAGAAAGGTAGATTTGCGAGTACCAGAGTCCCTTCAGAGAACCTTTCATGTTACTACCCCCCCCCCCCCCACCCACACACATACACACTCCCTGCTTCTGATTCTCTCGTGCCTCCCACCCCTCTCGGGCTCTGGTTCTCCACCTTTTTTAAGTGATGTACCCCCCTGGAAAATATATTTTTTTCAGCCAAGTACCCCCCAACCAGAAGAAAGACTATTTGGTTGGAAAAAATAGATGTAACACACAACGCTGTGTCATCAGTGTCTGATTTAATATAGAATATATAAAAACAAGTTTCTGAACTTACACTTACCTTTTAAAGGATTTTTAAATGGATCCTAGTTTTAAATATATTTAGAAAAATCTCCCCCTGGAGTGCCTTCACTAACCCCCTGGGGTATATGTACCCCCATTTGAGAACCACTGCTCTAGGGGGACCATCAATATGACCTGGCACTGACGAGCATCAAGAAAAACTACATAGAAAGATCAAATCTTCTGGCGTACGGCCTCTTAATGGGTCATACAGAGACATCGCTGTGTTATAACCGGTTATAACCATTACGTAATGTCTGTATTTGGGTCATGAGAGTGTTGGGATCTCTATGAGAACATTGTGGTTCCTGTAGTTGGTCCACAGACAGTTGGGCGGGCGAGTAACATCTGGTTACTCTCAGATTCACTCATTTCATGTCTTTGAATGCATCTCCCTCCCTGAGGGCTCATCCAACCCTCTGCACAGAGAACTGTTGCCTCCAAATGGTATCCAACCCAAAATGGAGATCTTAATACCCGTCACGCTACTAAAAATGGTCACCAGATGTTCGGCACCTTTTTTATGATTGCACGTTGCCATGGGGTGGTGCACTTTTACACTTCTAGATGGACACTTTGAAGAAAACTGACATATTATGTGTATTTCCTTCCCTGTCATACCTTGTTTCACTTTACGATGACAGTGCACTTTACAATTCTGAGCTCCAAATATTTTTTATTACAAGTGTAAACGGTTACACGTCACACCCGGTTATCTTTTATGGACACGTGTTCTCTTCTGTGCTTTAAATACAAATATGACTGATTTAATTATTTTTACTGTGCACACAATATCTGTACTGGACAACAGTATATAACAAATGGTTTAAAATAAACTCACTGGGCAGAGCAGAAAGCAAGTGGTTCAGCCTAATTACAAAAATAAATCAGCAAAGGAAGAAAACAGTAAACTATTTAGGCTACTTTCAGCATTAGACATTAGAGTCAGAAAAAAATGACCTGAGGCCACAAAGCAACGAAGGCTGACTCAATCAAACGGCAAACAAGAAGCACTGATTTCTGGTTGGCTGTACTCGGGGAAATTAGGCTGCATTCAGTACAATCTTCTCTCTCCGTTTGCACTTCATATGGTGTGAATAATGGCTTCATCCCCACCGTTCTAACAGTTGCGACAGCTGTGCTGATTAATTCCAGCGGCACGAGTCCTCGCCGCGGCAGCGTTTAGCCGTGGGTGAAATCTCCCACTTTTTAGAACAGTACTTGGTGATAACCAACATTGATGTTGAAATATTGGCGGTAGTTTACTTCCAACTTGCCACACTCGTAAAAATCCACTGCATGCTCTATTTTTGTCTGGGCAGTATTCGGAGTTGACATTTAGCACGTCAATTCATCGAGCGTATAAAAACCCTGTAAAGCTGTCCAATGAAACTCATTTTGCAATATCTCTGAATGAACTTCATTGTTCTCCTCCTTTTTATCAGTTTCCTGTTTCCCCTTGCCTCCCTCTGCCGTCTGCCATCATCACTTCATCACACAACGAGAGCCTCTACTGTGAGGAGTGGTTTACTTTGATTGGCATGGTAATCAGAAACCTCGAGTGGCTCTGCACCTTGGTGAGAATGGGCTCCACGCACAGTTGTTGTTCTCTAGTTTGTCGGCCTTTTTGTTTTTTTAATCCTTGGAGGTGGGTAGTTGAGTGTCCCCCCCCCCCCCCCCCACCCCCAAGATGTTGGGAGTATTGATTGGCGAGGTGGGAGGCCTTCCAGTCCAACCGCGCAGCATTCATCACGTTAAATACAGGAAGCTGAAGTCGTTAGAGTTTCTCAAGAATGCTTCGACATTTCAGGTCATTGGCTCTGGAAACTGATTTTCTTTCTGACAGATCACATGCAGCGCTCCTTCCAAAGAGTCTTTCAAAGCACTGCCGAGTCGGCTGTTTTAGCAATTATTCACCTCGACCTGTCACGATGAAGATATCCACTTATTGAGGTCAATTATCGAGGAATACGACTGCAAGGTGCTTATCCTAGATTTATTTGTAATATACAAAAGAATTGTTTTCCAATGTCGTCATATTCTTAAGAATGCATTTTTATTTCTCTAGACAGATACAGCTGCATCATTACGCTATTATCATGTTATCGTTAGCTTAAATAAGTCTCATAATGTGTATTGGAACTATTTCTAGCACAACAGATGGTCCAATAATATTATTTATCCTGACAGGCCTAACTGTGCCTTCACATTAATGCACCAACCTAAAGGAAAGAACTCTTAAAAGCGTTGGAATTAGATGGGATGCTTTTTAATTGGATTTAGCTTCTAATCACTGTACGAAAACCTGTATATATAAAACAATGAGAGTGACTTATCTTCCCCCGTCAGTGTTGCTCACTGAGGCGCTGGTCCACCCTGTTCCTTTTTTTGATCTCCAGTATTTAATTCAGCTTTAATTAATCAGGCAACAACTCCCGAGTCACTCAGAGGACAACATTCGTAAAAAATCTCCCTGGATCTCCTTAACTTAACAAACTTGGACCGGATAACTTTCTCTCTCCTTAAGTTTGGGCTTTAGGAAATGTCACAACATATTCGTTAGCTAACGTTGGACTTCTAAGGAGACCCCATTTGTTGTAAAGACGCTTCATGAGACAGACTTCCGTCTCACGAGCACACGCAACTTTTAACTCCGGGGCCGCGGATGCTCGAGCGTTAGCCGGTAAATGCTATTAGCGGTGAGATAAAGTGAGAGAGATGGAGTGAAAGAAAGATATCCATCATTTATGAGCATTAACCCCCCCACGTCCTCCGCTGGGCTTTCTGTGGCTGAGTGTGTCGAATCCGCTACGCTAATCCCATTTAGCAAAAATGTCATCAGAAAAAAGCCCCACTGGAGTTTCTCTTCCTGTGCGGAGGTTTCTTACACCATCGAGATCCTCGGTTTCACTCCCAGCGGCTTTAGTCCGACACGCCTCTACCTCGTCGTCCCGTCGGATGGGTTGAGCCGTCCGTTTGGTGTTGCCGTGGGTTTACCCACGTACCCGTCTCTCATCTGTCATTGGGCCTAATGGGGGGGGGGGGATTCAGCCGAGCTCTATGTTCCGTTTTAGCCCTTCAGCTTCGATCGTGTATTTATAGTATGAACCAAAATGGAGTATAGGCAGCGACTTTCACCCAGGAGACCACTATTCGTGTCCTGTGGGAAACCAAACGTTGACTCATTGAGCCTCTACCTATGTCACGTAACTTCAGAGCTTCACTCACGCTTTTCTAACTTCTCAAAGTTACAAAATAAACCTACTTTTTATTTTTTTCACACAGCAGTCCGAAAAAATGTTGTCTGATCTGAGCAGCTATTTTTGAAGATTAGAAGGACAAGTATGACGGCCAAAGCAACACAACCCAGATAATAATATGCATTTCTTTATTCCTCATTACATTTTGCAAAGAGCGACAACATTTGAGAATGCAATACTTTATCCTTCAAGCAAGGAGCGTGTCATTATTTATATGACATGTTTATTCTGTCATATTCATTCAATGTGTTTATGTATCTCTGTAATGTTCAATCTGGTCACATGACATCATATTCTGGAATGGAACCCGGACCTTCCAGAATGGAACTTTGAATTGAAAGTCAGAGTTCCATTTCAGAATTTCAGAGTTCTTCTCCGGAAGTTCTGTGTTCTGTTCCGGAATCTCTGGGTTCCAGAAGGCCTGGAATTCCTGAAGGTCCAGATTCCATTCCGGAATGTAATTTTTAAAATGTGTAATTTGTGATGTTGGGCTGTATGAAATAAAACTGAATTGAATTCATTGCTTTTCACAGCTCACTCTTTAAAATTCCCATTTATAGATGAAAATCATTCTTATAGTAGCGTGCAGTAAAAGCTCGTTGTCAGTCTCCTGGCACTTTGACATAATTTGTTCCCAGTTCATAAAACTATCATATCCGAGCCGCCGGCCTGTGGTCGGCCCCTCCCACCCCACCGCCCACATGTTTCTTTCACGGCGTCACGGTGGGTTTGAGGACGAGCGCGAGAGAAAACATCCTAATCTAGGCCATGCGCTGCATCCCATTAACTCGGCCTGCCAAGCCGTATCTATTGATCTTGCCCGGATTTGGTTAGACTTTCTAACTTTATCTTTTGAGGAGTTGTGTGGGACTAGAGCGCCTCGCTGATGTCACAGATAAAAAACAAAGATGAAAGAGCTGCATTTAGGCGGAGGCCCGTGACTATCAGCGGAGGGGGGGGGGGGGATCGAGCTGGAGATAAAAGGGATGAAGTGGAGGATGTAGAGGAACATGTGTGGAGAGGTAGAGGTTCGCCCTCCAACGCCAGGTGAAGGCATACCCAGGATGTAGATGGACTACGCGATGAGTGGCGGGTCCTTCTGGGGCGTCTTTCTCCGGCCTCGTTCTGCCCACGTTGTATAAATTGACCTGGAAATACATATATACACTCAAGCACTCCCCCTTTTTAATTAAAAGCTGTGGCTCCTTCCCGTCCCGGCCCCTCAGCCTCGTCGCTGACAGCCATTCAGAGCAGAAAATCTGTGCACGGCATCGCCCTGCTGGCGGGCTAATCTCCTCTCCACACCGCGCTGCGGAATGAACCGTCCTCATTATCGCATCCTCCCAGAAACTCTTCCCTCTCCTCCTCCTCCTCCTGCCGCATCCTTTCCCTCTTCCTCTTTGTCCCCCTCCCACTCTCTCGTGTAGCTCTCCCCTTATTCCTCTTACTCATCCCTTTAAAAAAAAAAGTAGGACGACGAGAGAGAAAGAGAGAGAATTTTTTTCCCCATTGCCTAAAGTTGAGACATTGTAAATAGCATCGTGAGTGGCCACGGGCGAGAAAATGTTAGTGTCAGACAAATGATAATTGCATCACGGGGCCGCGGTGGCTCATCACGGAAGCAAAACACGAGCGCTCGCCATGTTCGGGGGTTGGAGATGTCACAGAGGTGTTTTGAAACGTGTCCAAGGGAACATTGGCGCTCGCGTTACTCGAGAGACCGACCGCAAACACATTGAGTACATCTTTTTTCATTAACCCTCGCTCACCTCCTAATGGGGCCGTGTAGTCGTAAACAAACTACTGTAAGGGCCCCTAGTGGTGCAGTAGTGAGCAGTGCAGGGTTAGCCGTCTCTAATCCACCCTAAAATCAGTTATTCATAAATGTTTTTTCTTTATTGGACATGAAACTGTAAACATTACATAATGCTCTTCACCAGGGGTGTCAAACTCATTTTCACCGTGGGCCACATCAGCATCATGGCTGCCCTCTTAAAGGGCCGGAAAAAATGTATAAACTCCTCGAACATATTGTTAAATAACTCTCTTTGCATTTGATTATTGTTTATTTGAGTGTAGAAATATTGTACATAAGAAAATGTTCTCTAATATTACAACAATAATCCATTTAATCCTAAACCTTCAAAATAAAAGCACGGATATTTTTCTTCAATTTCTATAGAAAAGGTGATCACGTGTCTTTAAAGCCGCCAGGGGCCACATGAAAAAGATGCGGCGGGTCGGATTCAGCCCGCAGGCCTAGTGTTTGACACCTGTGCTTTTCACTATGTACTCAATGGGTTTATCAGAGATATTGAGAACAGCACATTTTTTGCAGCAGAATTTATTCAAGTCGAATCTCTGGACCCAAATCTGTGGAGTTGAGCTGTGGTTAAACGATGGACCCAGAGCACACCATGGAGAAAGTTCTGACCTGGGAGGCCACCACGGGCCAGAAGCTCCAACATGAGGTGAAGTTATAATAGTTTCTAAGGTGTAGCACCGTACACTTGTTGTGTGAGTGTCACGCTAACCGCTTGTGACTCACAGGCCAGAAGCTTCCAGACTACATCGGTTCTCCAGCCGTAGCCCAGTGACCCTGATCAACACCCCATTACAGGACTTAAAGGAGCAGTGTGTGGCGTTTAGTGGCAGCAACACTCACTGCATGCAAACAGTCTTTTTAAAATAAAGTTCCGCAGTGGGGTCGAAAGCTCAGGAGTCCAGGTGAAGTGCAACAAAAAACTCTTTACTGAGGAAAAAGTCGAACATCTCGGGAAACAGGATCAGACGAGAGACTAAAGCCACGTTCACACCAAATACTCGCGTGAGTTTACTCGCTTGACTATTTCTGGTTTTTCGCTTCATTCGCGCCTTAGAGGGGGCGGGGCTTATCTCTGTGGCTTTACTCCATGGAAACAGTTATCATCTCCTTCATCCACCATGAATAACTAACCACTAATTCTGCTTCATACTTGTTGGGGACATCCCACAAACGTCTGAACATGTTCATAAATATATATATTTATATATGACATAACCCGTAGGCTCACACAGCTCGGTGACTTTCACCTCTAGTCTGAATGTCTCTTCCAGCTCCACTAGAGCAGCAGTTAGATTCACCAACGGCGGAGCAGCTCAACGCTGATTGGCTTTCGCAACTCGGCGAATATTCGTTACGACCGATTCCCGTCAAACTTTGCTAATGGGATCTACTCACGCGAACAATACGCAACGTTTTAGGCGTGAACGCAGCTTCACACCACGCGGAATTTACAACAGGGACCAGTGACGGGAATTCTAAACCACAGGTGTCGCGCATGAGCAATCAGGGAGGCAGAGGAGGGGCTGAGGGCAGCAGGTGTAGGCAATGAGCAATCAAGAGACACTGGGGAGACACACGGGACACGGAACACCTGGAAAAGTCATGGAAATTAAAAATTCTTATTCCCAGGCCTGGATAAAGTCCCAAAAGTTTTTGAAAAGTCATGGAAATGTGTTATATTCATATGTTAATTTACGCAGTTTGATTAAAAGAATAAACATTTATATAAATATGTATTCTTTTATTCTAACTATTGTGTCTCATTTCTGTCATTTAAAGTTATACACATGTATACATTGAGATTTTACAAAATTGTTGGTCATGGAAATTTGGTTTAAAGTCCTTGAAATCCATTCGTCCATGTGTGTGAACCCTGAACAAAAGAACAGATTTTGTGACATGTATGAATTACAGTGCATTACTTCTTTTTTTCGGAGGTATTGCAACAAACAGTTTAGCCCGTCCAGCGGGTATTACATCCCTTAATAATTTGACATGAAAAGATCTCTCTCTCTCTCTCTCTTACTCTGAAATTCAGCGCTGTGGTTTAATCGTCCAATCACAGTTGACAACTGGACAAAGCACCTTTTTTAAGTATTCAGTGACGCTGACCTTTTAAAACCACAATGTAATGCACACTTAAAGATGTCCTATTATTCAAGAGATGGCCTTGTCCGTGTGTGTGTGTGCGTGTGTGTGTGACATGGAACTGGGACACAATAAACTGAAGTCTATAACTGAGTCTGAATGGGCTCCGGATCGCCCGCCGATCTGTCTTTTTGACATTTCCAGGCTGTCTCCTTCAGCACCGGCACAATGCAGGTTGTGTAGCGCCGCTCTTCCCCAGAGAGTCAGCAGCCGGCACACAGCTCCTCACACGCCGGCATCGCCGCGCCGCCTCCGTCGCGTGATTTATGAAGTACATTAAGTGCATACGGGCCGCTTTCTAAAGAAAAAAGAAGAAGAAGAAAACCTCCGCTAATAGTTGTCACAGTGTGCCGGCACATCTGTTGTCTTGAGAAACAAGAGGAGATGACGTGAGTGAGAGGTTTGTTGGAGGCCACAGCTGGAGACACACGGGGATGGTGTCCGGGGGGGGGGGGGGGAGTACGGCGCCCGCCTGCCACTGATAGCGCCACTCCATCACATCGCATGTCGGGCCTCGCGGCACGCACGCTCTTTGATAGTCAGACGGACCGCTCGGCTAGGGTCAAGACGACTGATGGACGGACACAGGATGTCAGACCAGAGAGAGAGAGAGAGAGAGGGTTCAGATGAAGACCCTCGAATGCTTTCATTATGGGCTGTCAAGATGCCGGCGTGAGATAGAGACCGTCCTCCAGACGTTGGGTCAGGACTCCAATCTCCAGCCACAGAACAATTCACCGCAGCTGACATGCGGGCGATGGAGAGAGAGTGTGTGTGTGTGTGTGTGTGAGAGAGAGTGGAGAAGCATCACACACTACACTCGTCTAACACCTGCACTCAACGCTAATGTGCAGCTGAGGAGAGCGGGAACGAAAAACAATAATTCCTCCCGGAACACACGGCGGCGTGTCCATCCCCCGGTGAAGCTCTCACTCAAAGACCAATCAGAGTCTTCTCTTTCTTTTCTCCCTATAGGAGGAACGCATCATCGCGTTCCTCTCAGGACGCCATCGCCTCGCCTTTCATCTCCCCGCTAATGATGCTCCCCTGTATCGTGCTTTTTTTTGTCCTTTCTTTCTTCTTCTTTCTCTTTTTTAATGACACGTGGAAGAGGAAGTGTGTGTGTGTGTGTGTGTGTGTGTGTGTGTGTGTGTGGGCGGCTGCGTTGACCTGCTTTTTTAGTGTTCTTCTTTTTTCGATTGAGAATAATATATGCTGATCGGCCTTTAAACGAGTCCCATAATGCATTGTGCCCCCCCCCCCCCACATGAGCCTCAGTGCTCCATCTCACTCGTGCCCACTGACAGTTTTACCTCGTCGTGTATTTTTTTTTCTCCTTCTTCTCAAAGCTCCATGTGCTCTGAAACCCAAACGCTGCCCAGGAGGAGGGCCCTGCTCTCTCTCTCTCTCTCTCTCTCTCTCTCTCTCTCTCTCTCTCTCTCTCTCTCTCTCTCTCTCTCCCCGCCGCGGGCTGTGGATGCCCTCAGTCTGGGCTGGACGGCAGCATTAGATTAAGGGAGCGCCCTCCTGAATCACAGTGATGTCGACATCACTCGGCGCCCCGGTGGGAGCTGCTGTTGCTCCACCTTCACCGGATGCAACGGCGTTTCGGCCCTCCAGCTTCACCTTTCGTTCAGAGCAATGGCTCCATGGTGGTCTGTTGCTTCTAGACTAATCCTCCTGGAACCGGAGCGGTGGATTCACATCGACGCCGGCTATACATTTAGCTTCTACGAAGGATTGAACTCACCTTTTGTCCAATTCTTAATTCATTGTTTTCCCGTTATTTGTGACATTGACGAGACAAATGGGGACATCTAAACTCTCTCATGGCTTCAATGTTCAATTCAAGCCGTTAGATTAACATCCGTCATTTATACCAACAAAGTGACATTTCCAGCTACTAATTCAACACCGCATGGGGCCAATGATGTTTATTTCTGCATAAGGATAAAACATTACACATTAAATTCGGTTTATTTTGTATAGCGCAATATCAGAAATTACGAATTTGCTTTTACAATCTGTACACGTACGACATCCTGACCTTTGACCTCACATCGGGTCCAGGAAATACACCAAAAAAATAGAATGTTTTTTTTCACGGGGTAAAAAAGGTGAAGAACCCTTCAGGAGAGCAACAGAGGAGGATCCCTCTCCAGGATGGACAGAAGAGGAGAGGTCATGTGACCAGAAGGAGTTACATAAACACATTTAATGAATATGACCGGCTGTGTCTTCAGAGAAGCAGATAAGAAGAAAAAGTGGGCGTTTCCCCACGAGCCAATGCCATCAGACGCCACTGACCCGTACTCAAGAAGCCATGAACGTTTTCACGGAGACGCAACCGGATCATCGCAAACTCTGATGGAGCCCAACAGTCTGAGCGATCTGCGGCCCCGTTACCTTCGCCACATCGCTGCCTGCAGGACGGGAGCTCCGCGGCGGCGGCCAGCTGTTGCTGATGGTGTTTGATATGGGGAGTCGGCGCCCTCGGGCCTGGCTTATGCACTCTAATCCTCACAGAGAGATAAGGGAGAGGGGGGGAGGGCTTTTAATGTGACACACGGCGCGGCACGTGTTCAGTTTCACACACACACACACACACACACACACACACACACACACTGATACAACGTTATCTCTGACCCGCGAACAAAGACGCTGACGCACGCGGCCGAGACACTTCGAGCGCGGCGCCAGATGTGAGGCGCCGGGTTATCTGGGAGGAGGCCCGTTTTTATCTGCCGCTTGTCATCCCGTCACAGAGGTCTGTGTGTGTGTGTGTGTGTGTGTGTGTGTGTCGCAATGATGAGCGCTGGCCATATTTTTTATTCCGCGCACACCGAGCACCGACGTGTAAACACCTCTCAGCAACGCCACGGACCAACCGGCCTATCAGAGAAGCCGCCTGAATCGGTGCCGCAGTAATCAATCTCCATTATGCGTTATCTCCGTGCTCGAGGAACTCCGACACGCACACACACGCGCACACACACACACACAATCACACTCATTATCCCGGTCTTTATTAGACCAAATTAATTGTTTGATGCGCGAAAATCCATAATGGGAAATCAGAGCGTCTGTTCAGCGCGTCGAGGCCACAGACACACGGGACTATGGGGACCAATGGTACCTGAACGCACCACGTCGCCTTCTATTCTGCCACGAGAAGAACTCTGTGCAGGAATGCAATTTGTAGGAGGGGGGGGGGGGTGCATGATTAAGAATAAAATACTGTGCGTAGTTAGTTATGTCATCTTTTTTCCAGAATTGGGAGAAGTAAGATGACACTTGGGGGTGGAGGAGGAGGAGGAGGAGGAGGAAGTGGGGGGGGGGTGCTCATTAGAAGGAACTCGGGCAGAGCCAGCGGTGCAGTTTGCTGCTGCTCTGTAA
Organism: Pseudoliparis swirei; assembly: GCF_029220125.1. NCBI lineage: Eukaryota > Metazoa > Chordata > Actinopteri > Perciformes > Liparidae > Pseudoliparis > Pseudoliparis swirei. Next base: position 14,930,221 of record NC_079408.1, read on the forward strand.
TTAAGGAACGGAGTGATGAGAAAGAGACACACCGCAAACAGGCTGAGGGAAAGTGTGTCTCCTCGTCTCCTTGTATCCTTGCATCCTTCTGTTTTCACTGTTGGATCCTGTTTCTCGCTCTTAAAATATCATTGTTCCACTCTTGGTTCTCCCCTTAACCTTCCCCTTGTCTTAAATATGTAGGCTATCTGCAAGTGGGCCAAGAATGTGTGTGTGTGAGTGTGTGTGTGTGTATGCGTGTGTGTATGTGTGTGTGCGCCTTTTATGTTCTCACAAGGTTAGAAAGATAATTCGAGTGCAGTGAATTCTGAGTCGCGGCCTTCATGCACTTCAAATGCGGAGATGACTTTTATTTTGAATGGCTCACATACATATTGATCTATTTGTTGTCATGTTTGAGTGAAACGCTCCACGGATCTCACTCTGTGTCTATGTGTGTGTGTGTGTCAGGACATTTCATTGTGAAACATCTGGAGGAAGTGTTGATTTATTTTTAGTTGAGACTAACTCAACTCTGTTAAGAAAAGAGAAAAGAGAAAAGATAACTAGAATGTAAAAATAAAAGATTGTTTTTGTTCACTTTAAAAGCAGTCAACATAGAGAAAAAACAACTGTTGGTCAGTGTGTGTGTGTGTGTGTGTTCCTGACCTCACACATCAGTGTGTGTGTGTGTGAGCATGCAGCAGGTGGTGTGTGTTCGGGGGCAGGCGACAGGTGCGCCGGGCTCAAGCCGAGGTGGGCGATGAAGCGTGCTGGAGGAGAAGTCGGTTTGACTCTATTCAGGGCCACACACACACACACACCTACACACACACACACATACACAAACACACACCTACACACACACACAGTCATGCAGAAAGCGGTCCAGGAGGCATGTTTCTCCCAGATGGGGATCAGAGCTGAGCTCATCACCCCGATGGTCATAAAGACTGATGTGTGTGTGTGTGTGTGTGTGTGTGTGTGTGTGTGTGTGTGTGTGTGTGTGTGTGTGTGTGTGTGTGTGTGTGTGGGCGTGGACCCGAGAGCAACAGGTGTTCCCGTGTCTGTGTCTTAACTCCACGCGGCCTCTCGTCCACGGGGCCGTCGCACTGCATAATGGGAGGAGCTTCAAACCGACAGATGACCTAGAAGTATCATATGATGATATAAGAGAGGAGAGAGGAGAGAGGAGCGAAGAGAGAGGAGAGAGGAGAGGAGAGAGAAGAGAGGAGAGAGGAGAGAGGAGAGAGGAGCGAGGGCTTCATAATCCTGTTGGACGCTCACACTTCATGTTCATCGTATTTTTTAACTGCTGAGTCGGCTTAATTTCTCTCAATTTAATTGGTACAAAAATGAGGTCAGAGCAGAGGGGGGAGGGCCAGGAGTTTACTCCACGGGGGAAAGAACAATGATGGAGGAGAGATGGAGGAGTGATAGAGGAGAGGAGTGATGGAGGAGAGGAGTGATGGAGGAGTGATAGAGGAGTGATAGAGGATGGAGGAGTGATGGAGGAGTGATAGAGGAGTGATGGAGGAGTGATAGAGATAGAGGAGTGATAGAGGAAGATAGAAGAGTGATAGAGGAGTGATAGAGGAACGATGGAGTGATAGAAGAGTGATGGAGGAGTGATAGAGGAGTGATAGAGGAACGATGGAGTGATAGAAGAGTGATAGAGGAGTGATGGAGGAGTGATGGAGGAGTGATGGAGGAGTGATGGAGGAGTGATGGAGGAGTGATGGAGGAGTGATGGAGGAGTGATGGAGGAGTGATGGAGGAGTGATGGAGGAGTGATAGAGGAATGATAGAGGAGTGATAGAGGAGTGATGGAGGAATGATGGAGGAGTGATGGAGGAGTGATAGAGGAGTGATGGAGGAATGATGGAGGAGTGATGGAGGAGTGATAGAAGAGAGGAGTGATGGAGGAGTGATAGAGGAGTGATAGAGGAGTGATAGAAGAGTGATAGAAGAGTGATAGAAGAGAGGAGTGATAGAGGAGTGATAGGAGTGATGGAGGAGAGGAGTGATGGAGGAGTGATAGAGGAGTGATGGAAGAGTGATAGAGGAGTGATGGAAGAGTGATAGAGGAGTGATGGAAGAGTGATAGAGGAGTGATGGAAGAGTGATAGAGGAGTGATGGAGGAGTGATGGAAGAGTGATAGAAGAGTGATGGAAGAGTGATGGAAGAGTGAGGGAAGAGTGAGGGAAGAGTGATAGAGGAGTGATAGAGGAGTGATAGAGGAGTGATGGAAGAGTGATAGAGGAGTGATGGAAGAGAGGAGTGATGGAGGAGTGATGGAGGAGTGATGGAAGAGTGATGGAAGAGTGATGGAAGAGTGATGGAAGAGTGATGGAAGAGTGATGGAAGAGAGGAGTGATGGAAGAGTGATGGAGGAGTGATGGAAGAGTGATAGAGGAGTGATAGAGGAGTGATAGAGGAGTGATAGAAGAGTGATAGAAGAGTGATAGAAGAGAGGAGTGATAGAGGAGTGATAGGAGTGATGGAGGAGAGGAGTGATGGAAGAGTGATAGAGGAGTGATGGAAGAGTGATAGAGGAGTGATGGAAGAGTGATAGAGGAGTGATAGAAGAGAGGAGTGATGGAAGAGTGATGGAAGAGTGATGGAAGAGTGATGGAAGAGTGATGGAAGAGTGATGGAAGAGTGATGGAAGAGTGATGGAAGAGTGATGGAGGAGTGATAGAGGAGTGATAGAGGAGTGATAGAGGAGTGATGGAGGAGTGATGGAGGAGTGATGGAAGAGTGATGGAGGAGTGATGGAGGAGTGATGGAGGAGTGATGGAGGAGTGATGGAGGAGTGATGGAGGAGTGATAGAGGAGTGATGGAGGAGTGATGGAGGAGTGATGGAGGAGTGATGGAGGAGTGATGGAGGAGTGATGGAGGAGTGATGGAGGAGTGATGGAGGAGTGATGGAGGAGTGATGGAGGAGTGATGGAGGAGTGATAGAGGAGTGATGATGGAGTGATGGAGGAGCGATGGAGTGATGAAGGAGTGATGGAGGAGTGATGGAGGAGTGATGGAGGAGTGATGGAGGAGTGATGGAGGAGTGATGGAGTGATGGAGGAGCGATGGAGTGATGGAGGAGCGATGGAGTGATGGAGTGATGGAGGAGTGATGGAGGAGTGATGGAGGAGTGATGGAGGAGTGATGGAGGAGTGATGGAGGAGTGATAGAGGAGTGATAGAGGAGTGATAGAGGAGTGATGGAGGAGTGATGGATTCAAGATTCAAGATGTTTTATTTGTCACATACACACACAGGGTGTGCAGTGAAATGAAAGTGGCAATGCTCAGCAGGAATGTGCAAGGGCAACAAGTACACACTATTTACAAATAAAAAACAACACAATATTTACAGTAAGTGTGTGTGTGTGTGTGTGTGTGCCTAAGAGGGGCAGTTGTGTGGGTCTATGTGGGGGTCCTGGTGAGGTCGGAGTTCACAGTCCTGATGGCCTGAGGAAAGAAACTCCGTCTCAGTCTCTCTGTTCTTGCAGCGTGATTACGGAGGCGCCTGCCTGACCGCAGCAGCTGAAACAGTCTGTTGTTGGGGTGGTGAGGATCCTTCATGATCCTGCCGGCTCTGGTTCTGCACCTCCTGGTGTACAAGTCCTGCAGGGTGGGAGTGTGGTTCAATAGTGCGCTCAGCCGAACGCACTACTCTCTGCAGAGCCTTCCTGTCCTGAGCGGAGCAGTTGCCAAACCAGGCTGTGATGCTTCCTGTCAGGACGCTCTCTACAGCTCCAGAGTAGAAGGACTGAAGGATCCTCTGGGAAACTTTAAATTTCCTCAGCTGCCTGAGGTGGTAGAGGCGCTGCCTTGCCTTTCTCACCAGAGTGTCTGTGTTCGCTGACCATGTCAGATCCTCGGTGATGTGGACTCCCAGGTATTTATACCCGCTCACCCTCTCCACAGTAGTCCCGTTAATCCCCAGTGGTGAGTACGTCCTCTGTTGTTGTACCCTCCTAAAGTCCACAATCAGCTCCTTAGTTTTGGTGACATTCATGATGAGGCTGTTGTCCTGGCACCAGAGTGACAGATCAGCAACTTCCTCCAGGTAGGCCTTCTCGTTGTTGTCGGAGAGGAGTGATGGAGGAGTGATGGAGGAGTGATGGAGGAGTGATGGAGGAGGGATGGAGGAGGGATGGAGGAGTGATGGTGTATCTGTTTACAAAGCAGCCAAACAAACAAACACACATAAGCTAATGGTAGTTAGCATCCAGCTAACGTCTCTGACTCACTTTCAGACGCCCTTCCTCTCCGTTTAGCGGTGTCACTCCATCACTCCATCACTCCATCCTCCATCCTCCATCACTATCACTCCATCACTCTGTGAGCACTTCGTTCTGTTAAGTGGACTCAATTGTATATATATTTTTAAAGCAATCCTTTTTTCTTCTTTTCTTTTATATTAGTTGTTCTTGTGTGAATTCAGCTTCCCTCCTCGTCTCTTTCCCTCCGCGAGCGGGGGGGGGGGGGGGGGGGCACCGTCTTGCTTGATTGGTTGATGAGATGTCTGGTTGGAGTCTTTTCATCAGGAGAGGAGGCGAGCGGAGTGAGGAGTGAGGAGTGAGGAGTGAGGAGGCTCTCGTGTCACTCCCACGCTCCTCCAGAGCAGTAATGAGAGCGCCGCTGACACCTTGAGGGATTTATTCCTTCAGCTGGTTCACCGTCAGCCGCAGAGCACCACGGCTCACACACACACACACACACACAGACACACACACACACGGACACAGACACACAGACACACACACACACAGACACACACAGACACACACAGACACACACACACACGGACACAGACACACAGACACACACACACAGACACACACACAGACACACACAGACACACACACACAGACACACAGACACACACACACACACACAGACACACACAGACACACACACACAGACACACACACACAGACACACATGGACACACACAGACACAGACACACACACAGACACACACACACACACACACACACACACACACACACACACACACACACACAGACACACAGACACACACACACACACACACACGGACACACACACACACACAGACACAGACACACACAGACACACACACACGGACACAGACACACACTCTGATAAAACAGGAAGTGCTAAACAAGGCCAACGGTCCACACTGACAGTAAATTGAGGAGAGCACTACTGTGTCTGTGTGTGTGTGTGTGTCTGTGTGTGTGTGTGTGTGTGTTTGCGTGTGTCCCACATAGCAAACTGACTCCGTTCCAGATCCGCCCAAAAACCGCCATAGACACCGGGAAGGCTCCGCAAACCGGGTCCGGATCGGCGGCTAAATGCACACCGCGCCGGATCCGGAACAGATGCGCGCTGCGTAATATTGGCGGATACGGGGCGGATGCGGGGCGGATCCGCCCCGTATCCGCCAATATTACGCAGATATTCATAAAATATTGACCCTTCCATAAAGCGGCTCATTTGGCCCAGATCAAGCTAACAAATATGCATCAATGCAACAACAACAAAATGAAAACGTAAATAATGTCAAACAGTTTTTTATTTGAAAGGACAAATTTATATACACACACATTTAAAAGATATATTTTAAGTCTGTTCAGTGTGGGGACGTCTACAGTAGCACGCCTCCTGGAGCTACGGTCTGCTGCCAGGTTGAACCACCGAATGGCGTGCTTAAGAACCTGGTCGTCAGTGGACGCATGTGTTGAGTGATTCTTTCTGACAGCATCTGTAATCACACAAGCAGATACAAAATCACATGAATACTCAGTGCAACATAAATCAGACATGCAGTCTAAAATCTAGTGGCTGTCTGGCACTTAAAGTGTGCTATGCTAAATATAGTCAAGTCAAGTCAAGTCTTTTATTGTCAGATACACAGAAGAAACTGTTCTCCAGTCTCTGTGTGCGAGACCGGATGATACGGTACCGCCTTCCAGAAGGCAGCGGGGTGAACAGGCTGAAGGCTGGATGATGGCAGTCCTTTAGGATCCTGCCAGTCTTCCTGAGGCATCGTGTGCGGTACGTGTCCTGCAGGGCTGGGAGCTCCCCGATGATGAACTCCGCAGTCCTGACCACACTGCGTAGGGCCTTGCGGTCCTTGGCTGTGCAGACCCACACTGTGATGCACCCAGTCAGGATGCTTTCTATTGTGCATCTGTAGAAATTGGTGAGGATGACTGAATCCATGCCAAACTTCTTCAGTCTCCTCAGGAAGAAGAGGCGCTTCTGGGCGCTTTGACCACCTTGTCTGTGTGAGCAGACCAGGTGAGGTCGTTGCTGATGTTGACCCGAGGAACCTGAAGCAGCTGACCATCTCCACTCCATAGAGCTAATATATCATATAACTATTATGTAAAGGTATAGTTGAGTAACATTCACCTAAATAGAGAATAAAGTTGCAATTCAAACATTTTATTTAGAAACATGGTTATTCGTAAGTTTGAACACAAAGACCTCCGGGTGAAATCAAATTGTTTTCATTATATATGAGTTACTTACGCAGGAGCAAAGTCTTGGACGTCATTAGATTGAAAGATTTTTTTCCATGAATCCCTTTCCAATTTATGGACTTGCCAACATCATCAGTGAACATGCGTGCGAGGATGTTCCACGTTGCACGTTTTACATCATGTCCTCCGATTGTTCCCAGGGAGGAAATCTAAAATGGATAGAAAAAGTACTATTAATATTTGATATTGTTTAAAAAAACATTACCATCAAACAGGGTATTATCTAGTGTTAATGACATACAATAGATTTTAATGAGCTTTATGAGATTCTTAACCCTTCTGGTGCCTTAGGGTCATTTTGGACCGAATCAATATTACACCCTCCCCCCGCCTTAGGATTAATTTGACCCCATTCAATGTTTAATGTCGGTGTTCTTTCGGTAGTCAACAAACAAACATAAAGTGCCTCACACTTAAACTTGGAAAACAATATTAATTCTAATAATTTTCTGGAGGTTTTAATTGCTGGCGTCAAATTGAACCCAAAGGGTAAAATATGTTAGTAAATATAAAGGTAACAGGAGGGTGAAACATTGAATCGGGTCAAAATGACCCTAAGGCAACACAAGGGTTAAAAAAACAACAACTCACCACTCTCCTTCATTATAGCGTTGGCTGGATCTTTGAGCTGTTGCTCGTAAAAAAGGGAAAAAGGTAACGATTAAGAGATTTTACATCAAATATGGAAACATCAAGTGTTATACAACTCCATTAATCCAATCGTAATGATCATATTCACTTGGATTCAATGTGACAGTGTGTATTGCATGTCTCGTATCCAATTTACCATCGTTAACATTGTAAAAAGTGAAATGATTAAAAAGATTCAATTTGAATCCCATAGCTGTTTGAGTTGTTGCTCACCACAGCAGGCAATGGTGTCTGAACCACACCTCGCCCCTCGCCAGGTTGGTGTGTACCCTGCATGGCTTGTTCGCTGTCCTGCTGGTGATGAAGTCCGTGGTGGAGGAGGGGCAATAGTTGGAGGAGGGGCAACTGTCCTGCTAGTGGTTGGACCCTTTTTTTTGGGGTGGCGATTTTCAGTCTCGCTGTCTGCATCCGAGTCCCCAAAGAAATGGCTAGAAATGGAGTTAGGAAAAAAATGTATTATTTGTCATACTATAACATTGAATGACAGACACTTTATTTTATGAAGGTAAAAGAGTTCTAAAGAATACAATTTATACACATTTACTCACACAGGCATTGGCTTTCTCCTTTTAGGAATTGCCTCCTCTTCTGAATGGAGATCAGATGTGTCACAGGACATATATTTTGTTAACCATCGCCTTGCCACCAAGTAATCATCTAAAAATTAAGTCAAAACACAATGAAAAAGTACAGAATTATGACCAGAACAATGTGATTAAAATGTTGTTTCCCCACCCCATATGTAACATAAGGTAAATGTTTTTATGTATTTGTTTAAACTGCTAATTATTAGAATATTAATATAATTAGCATACCGCATGATCTAATTATTCTGACATAATGTGTCTGCCAGTCAGGTTGAGGTTCTTCGGCACTTCGGACCGCCTTGTCCACCCTTTCATCCCTCGGGTAATCTGGCCAAACGCAGCCACCACCACTGTACCAGCTTTGTGGCACGACTGCTACTGTTTTGCTGTCCAAGAATTCAATCAGATGGAACATCCTGAATTACAGAGGAAAGAAACAAACAGTGTCATCAGTCACAGAAATATAACTCTGTTCCAAGAACTTCTGAAAACAATTTAGCAACTAGAAAACAATTTAGCAACTTTGATAAAAACACTACGCTATACATTAAGATAGTATTTTAATGGATTAAAACAAATCTGGTCATTTTAAAGTTAAACAGGTTATACAATTCCCTCTCAAATGTGTCTTTAAGTTGCTGTGAAAACTTCCCTCCAAAAAGACATGCTTACCTGAATTGTAGAGATCGATCCTGATGAACACTTCTGTAAAACTGAGGATGACATTTCAAATTGTAAATTATGTGTTGAGAACTCAATACATACGAATTAAATAAAAACAGGTTTGTGCTGGCCATCTTTATTAGCTTGCGAGCTAGCGCTCCTCGTTATTAGCTCGTAAGCTAGCGCTCCTCGTTATTAGCTCGTAAGCTAGCGCTCCTCGTTATTAGCTCGTAAGCTAGCGCTCCTCGTTATTACCTTGCCCAGCTTCAATCGCGCACCCTTGGGTTGGAGCTTAAGTATACTAAGTAAGCTCCAACCCAAGAACCACTGAAAATTCAGCGCTAGCTGCAGAAGATAGCTCACCCTAACCCTAACCGAGATAGTTCGAAAAATAGCCATAATTCGACAGTAGCAACACAATTCAACACTTACCTAAGTAATATGTCTGGCGCGAAGAGCTGCAGGTTTGAAAATTCCAGTTTGGAAAGTCGAGCCGCAGAAGTCAGAGGAGCAACGATTTAGAACAACCGCCGCTGTGTGAACCGGATGCAGATGCGGGTGGATCCGGTTCACATGACCAAACCGAGTGCGGCAGTAGGGCGGATCTAGCGACCTGCGGGCGGATCTAGCGACCTGGCGACCTGAGGGCGGATCTAGCGACCTGAGGGCGGATCCGCCCCGGAATCAGCTGCTATCTGGGGTGTCTGTGTGTGTGTTTGTGTGTGTGTGTGTGTATGTGTGCGTGTGTGTCTGTGTGTGTGTTTTCATGTGTGTGTGTCTGTGTGTGTGTTTGCGTGTGTGTCTGTGTGTGTGTTTGTGTGTGTGTGCGTGTGTATCTGTGTGTGTGTGTGTGTGTCTGTGTGTGTGTTTGCATGTGTGTGTCTGTGTGTTTGGGTGTGTGTCTGTGTGTGTGTCTGTGTGTGTGTGTGTGTGTGTGTGCCTGTGTGTGTGCGTGTGTGCGTGTGTGTGTGTGTGTGTGTGTGTGTGTGTGTGTGTGTGTGTGTGTGTGTGTGTGTGTGTGTGTGCTTGAACTAAGGAACATTCACACAGTTAGCATTTCTACCGCAAACATTTGAGCTGTGTGTGTGTGTGCGTGTGTGTGTGTGTGTGCTGGATATCACCGGGCCCTTCATTATTCTGTCACATGACGGATGGCGGCGCTCTGATCTGACGCGGTCGGGTTGCTATGGTGACAGCAAGCCAGCGTTTATTATCACCTGCTGGGGGCGTCGGGTCACACACACACACGGACACAAATAGCAATAACAAGTCATATTTGCGGAATTTTTTTTTTCCACTTTTTTTCAGATCAGCGGGAACAATAAAGTTTGTGAAAAGAAATCGCCTGAAAATTCAAATGTATCCCTCTGACAAGTGTGTGTGTGTGTGTGTAATGTCTCCACAGGCTCTGGGGGACATGTTTCTTCTTCACACACACACATACATACACGGGTTCTGCCAGAAACCCGGTCGTGCACCAAATATGTATTCATCCGCAGGTGAAAATAGTCCCCCGACAGATGCACCACGTCTCTGATAGGAAGTCGTGATAGAAAGGCTCTACACACACACACACACACACACACCTGCTACCACCAACAACCTAATCTCTGTGTGTGTGTGTGTGTGTGTGTGTGTCACATCACTTTGTATTTAGTGTTGTCTCCGTTAGAGATGATGTGCACCTGACCCCCCCCCCCCCACACACACACACACACACACACACCTGCTACCACCAACAACCTACTCTGTGTGTGTGTGTGTGTGTGTGTTACATCACTTTGTATTTAGTGTTGTCTCCGTTAGAGATGATGTTCACCTGACCCCCCACACACACACACACACACACACACCTGCTACCACCAACAACCTACTCCGTGTGTGTGTGTGTGTGTCACATCACTTTGTATTTAGTGGAGGCTTCTTTTTCTTTTTCTTTGTAGTTCAAACTGAGGTCTTTGAAGATCGTGATGTCACCTTATAAACAACAACAAATAGCTGTTGTTGTTTAGAAGCACTTGTCTCAACCAGCATTAGTTCTGCTGTGTTCACCGCTGCCTTTGTAAAAATAGCATATTCATGGCGCGGCGTGGCGCCACATCCCTCTGTAGCGCGCTGAAGGCCTCTGAGGGCCTCTGAGGGAGCGGGGCGATGGTTCCCCAGGTGATCGCAACACTACGGCGTCACGTGACGCCGTGCAGAGCTAAAGGTGAGCAGAACGGGATTCAAACATTTCATTATTCATCATCTGTTGCAATTAGCTGCATTAAACATTATACATTAAACATTGTATATTATACATTATACATAATGCATTATACAGTATATATTATACAGTATACGGCCGCTGTGTGCACGTCTCAGCGATACGAGATCATTAGCCAGTTATTCATATGAAATGAACTTTTTCTGTTCACAGTGAAAAAGCTGCGCTAGAAATATTTGTCATTATTCACTGTCTCCTTGTTACTGAGCTAAATATATATATATATATATATACATAGATTTGTATATATATATACAAATCTATGTATATATACATATATACAGTATATATACAAATATATATGTATATATGTACATATATACAAATCTATCCCCTCCTAATATTTACAGCTCGTATCTTCACCTCATGTCTTTATTGATCCGAGCAGCCCCAGGCCAATTTGAGAATTATTAAGAAAGGGATCCACACACACACACACAGACACACACACACACACACAGACATAAACACAAATAAAACCCCACGAAATATTGTCTACCCATCATTAACGTTCTCCACATTGTTCATCCTCACCACTCCTTCGTGGTTGTAGTGCTGTCACTAGCTGTAGATACCCTGCAGGATGCTACTTATTGGGACAATAACTATCATTAACCCAACCGGTACTTTAGTCCGAATAAAATCCACGGAAATTATTCCAAGAGAAGAAGAAAATCCATATCTGTGCTAACAATTGCGCGAATACGATGAAGACGCTCACGGAATCGATCCGGTGTTTCTGGCGCTTATTGGGTTGAACGAGGTCGACGCCCCCTATTTTTGTTATTTCTGGTTGTTCCGGCTCGAGCTCACGGAGAAGATCGCCGTGAAGGAAGTAACTTAAGCTACGTGGATTTGTTGTTTGGATTTAATTTTTCAATTGACATGAACAAACAATCTGGATGTCGGGAAAAGTCTTATTCGATGTTTTCTCTAACTCCCAATGCTTCCCAATGTTCATATATATACAGATATATTATATTGTATTTCCCTTGACCGAACCTTAGTTGGGCAATACTTCCAGACTCGCCCCATCACCTCTAAAAACAACGACTCATCAGCACAATCATGTAGTTCTCCGCCCATAGCACCGAGTCACGGAAAGGTAGGAAGGTAGAAGTGAGCAGATTTCAGCCTGGAGTCCTCCACCTGTCGCCACTTAGCAGCCATGAAGTGAACAAGCTCTTCAGCGCCACTCGACAGATGTGAGCGCAAGAGAGTTACTGGACGGTTCTGTAAAACTTAAAAGACAATGTTTCTTTTGCTAACGTCCAATGCAATGGTATGACTAACGCACATAAAGTGTAGCGCTAAGGCTGTGAATTGTGAATGAGGCGACAAAAACACTGAGTAAGGTTTTGTAATAGAAGATTGGTGGAAATATGGACTTTGGTTTCTTCAGTAAAGTAATCAGCATAAATGGAAGGTAGTGGCGTTTAATGCCTGGTTAACTTGGTTAGGTATAGGTAGCAGACATCACTTGGTTAGGTCTAGATAGCAGACATCACTTGGTTAGGTCTAGATAGAATACATCACTTGGTTAGGTCTAGGTAGGAGACATCACTTGGTTATGTTTAGGTAGCAGACATCACTTGGTTGTGTCTAGATAGGAGACATCACTTGGTTGTGTCTAGGTAGGAGAAATCACTTGGTTGTGTCTAGGTAGGAGACATCACTTGGTTGTGTCTAGGTAGGAGAAATCACTTGGTTGTGTCTAGGTAGGAGACATCACTTGGTTGTGTCTAGGTAGGAGACATCACTTGGTTGTGTCTAGGTAGCAGACATCACTTGGTTGTGTCTAGGTAGGAGACATCACTTGGTTGTGTCTAGGTAGGAGACATCACTTGGTTGTGTCTAGGTAGCAGACATCACTTGGTTGTGTCTAGGTAGCAGACATCACTTGGTTGTGTCTAGGTAGGAGACATCACTTGGTTGTGTCTAGGTAGGAGACATCACTTGGTTGTGTCTAGGTAGCAGACATCACTTGGTTGTGTCTAGGTAGGAGACATCACTTGGTTATGTTTAGGTAGCAGACATCACTTGCTTTTGTCTAGGTAGCAGACATCACTTGGTTGTGTCTAGGTAGGAGACATCACTTGGTTGTGTCTAGGTAGGAGACATCACTTGGTTGTGTCTAGGTAGCAGACATCACTTGCTTTTGTCTAGGTAGCAGACATCACTTGCTTTTGTCTAGGTAGCAGACATCACTTGCTTTTGTCTAGGTAGGAGACATCACTTGGTTGTGTCTAGATAGGAGACATCACTTGGTTTTGTCTAGGTAGGAGACATCACTTGGTTGTGTCTAGATAGGAGACATCACTTGGTTTTGTCTAGATAGGAGACATCACTTGGTTTTGTCTAGGTAGCAGACATCACTTGGTTGTGTCTAGGTAGGAGACATCACTTGGTTGTGTCTAGATAGGAGAGATCACTTGGTTTTGTCTAGGTAGCAGACATCACTTGGTTTTGTCTAGGTAGCAGACATCACTTGCTTTTGTCTAGGTAGCAGACATTACTTGCTTTTGTCTAGGTAGGAGACATCACTTGGTTGTGTCTAGATAGGAGACATCACTTGGTTTTGTCTAGATAGGAGACATCACTTGGTTTTGTCTAGATAGGAGACATCACTTGGTTGTGTCTAGATAGGAGACATCACTTGGTTGTGTCTAGATAGGAGACATCACTTGGTTGTGTCTAGGTAGCAGACATCACGTGGCTGTGTCTAGATAACGATCATTCTTTTGGTTAAAATAAGAACCTCAGTGTTTGACTTCTTGGTTTCACACATTTGTCGTAATAAATTAAATCCCGAGGTTTGGAAATGTCCAATCCGAACAGAATCCCAAGAACACCGGCTGGAAAACGACGCTCAAGGTCACCGAGAGGTTTTTACATGTGAAGCTCCACAAAGGGTTCTGTTTTATCGCACAGGTGTTTGTAATAAACTGCACACACACACACACACACACACACAGCGGACGCGGATTACGCTATCGGATCCCTCGCCCAGCGGTTTGCTCGACAACAGAGACGAGGGAGGGAATGAAAGGACAACAAGGGAAACGGCCAGGGACACGGGGGGGGGGGGGGGGGGGGGTTCGCTTTATCCATGTTTGCTCAGTTTAGCGCAGGGCAAATATTAGCCAGTGTGCTCTCTGCTGCCGTTCCTCTCTGCTGGTCTACAACCTCACACACACCCTTGGCTGGGGTAACAGATGGAGAGACGGAACGGAGACCAAATGATGGCAGAGGTTAAAGAGAGTAGGAGCAAGTTGTGAGGTATCTGCCGTGTAGTGATGCCGAGTGTCTCTGGTATATGTCTTCAGAGGAAGACTCCTTTCAGAAAAAAACCTATTCTTTATCATATATTTGCGACAGAAATGCAATGTTTGTGTTTTCAATGGAAAGAGGTTTTGGAAACCGCAGAGGGAGGAAAGAGAGGCGGGGGAATGCAAACGCACAACAACAACAACAACAACAAAAAGGCTCGTGCTCTCCTGTGTTCTCTTCCCTCCGCGGTTCCTCTGTTCCGCAGAGAGAGGGAGAGAGAGAGAGGAGAAGAACAGAGGGAAACAAAGGAGACAGAAAGCACTTTTCTCGTGATTTTGTCCGAAGGTCACGGTCATTCCTTTCAATTTGGTGCCAGCTGCCTCGACCGAGAGCAACAGGAGCTCACACACACCGACACAAACAGTAACACACACGTCTCGCCCGGAGCGACGCACAGAGACACACAATTTGTAAAAAATAAATAAATAAAGTGACCTCCTGCACCGGAGGAGCAGAGGAGCCACTGGGTTTCATTGGGATGAGGCTCAGACTCCATTGCTCCTGTCCCTTCTGGAGAGAGATGCTGCTCGGTGAGTCTCCTCGAGGGTTCTTCACCTTTTTTCCCTGTGAAAGTTTTTTTTTTCTATTTGTTTGGGATTTTTCAAAGGTCAGGGATGTCGTATGTGTAGGGATTGTAAAGCCCTCTGAGGCTAATTTGTAATTTGGGATATTGGGCTTTATAAAATAAAGTGAATTCAATTGGGACCAAATGGATTGCAGTCTTGCTTTGGGCTTTGGGGTCTGTGTGTTAACACGTTTACCACTAGACTCCATTAAAGTGGATTCAGCCACCATTAGGCCGGTGCAGCTTAATTATCACAGAGTACAAATGCGGTTTTTGGTGCATAAAGTGGTATCGTTGACTGCCCATTTACTATTATTCTCTGTTTCGGTGACTTTTGATCCTTTTTCGATCACTCCTAATCATTGGAGGCTTAAATCAAAGGTTGACCGTGCTTTTGCCGTGAGAGTCCCTCGACTTTGGACCGACCTACCGGAGGGGATGAGGCTCAGAATCAGTCACTTCCTTTAAATCACTTCTTAAAACCCATTTTTATAGAACAGCTTTTAAGTGATGTCGTCCTTTTAGGCAGTTCTTTGGTTCCCCTAATTTATTTTATTTATTTTATTTATATTTGTATCTCACTATTCTATTTGTTTGCCTTGATTCTCTGTAGAGCACTTTGTACACTTTGTTTTTAAAGGTGCTATATAAATAAAGTTATTATTAGTATTATTAATATTATTACTATTATTATTATTATTATTATTGTCTTTTTATTCTTCGTGATTTTAGAGAATATTTCTATTTTTTTTTTCTCGTTTTCTTTTTAGCATAACTATTATTATTTATTCATTTCATGCAGCTTCTCAAAGCCTCTGTTCCAGTTTATAAATCCCAAACCCAAGAAAACTGATATTGACGTGAAGTGTTCTAATCTTAGAAAACTCCAAACTGCAGCATTTGGATCCAGTAACATTCACATGTTGGAGCACAAAGTCATCTGGAAGTCACGGAGGCACGTATTGATCCGGAAAGTACCGGAAGAACATCTTTCTTTATTTTTAGTGGCGCTTCATCCCATCTCTATTGTCTTTTTATTCATCCCGGTCTTAATGGGGTTGAACGGCACGCTGAAGATTTACTATGAAACGCATTTTTTTGGGGCCTAATTCCAGCATCAAATAAGACTTTGAAAAAATTTAATAAAACAGCCTCAGTATTAACCCATCCAATGTCAGAACGGATTATCATTGCACAAAGAGAGATTACAGTGGAGGACTCCGGTGTCTCGTTTCACGGTTTGCCGACGAGCTTTTATGCCGGATTGATCTCCAGAGCCGTTTAGTTTTCGGTGCTCCGTCCTCCATCTTTCTCTCGGAGCACTCGGCCTGAGGATCAATTGGATTCTACCGAGAAGAAGAAGAAGAAAAAACCCCATGTGAGCAACTCCAGTAATGAACCTGTGGGGAGTGAGAGAGAGGCTGATGAGGGCAGACAGATTAGAAGATGGAGAAAGTAGAGGAGAAGGAGGGGAGAGGTAAAAGCAGGATGAGAGTGATGGAGGCCGTGAGGAGGTGGGGCGCTGGGCTGGCTCCTGCAGGAGGAGGTGAAACATCGGGCTGTGAAGCTTTCATTCACTTGACTTTATTAGTAAAGACAAAAAAGAAGTTGCTGGCAACGGATGCGTTTCTGGACATCCAGAGAGCAGCTCTGAGGAACTTCTGATGTTACTAAAGTAACACGGAGGAAACCTCCGTCAGCTCCACCTGCTCCACCTGCTCCACCTGCGCCCCACAGAGGAGTCACTGTGATTAGTTAGTGACCAGTTTGAACTCATGAAGGGGGCTAGGGAATAAGAGCTGGGAGGTAAACTCACTCACTCACTTACCTACTTACTTACTCACTCATTCACTCGCTCACTAACTCACTCACTCACTCACTTACTTACCTCTTACCTACTCACTCACTTACTCCCTTACTCACTTCCTCACTTATTTACTTACTCACTCACTCACTTACTTGCCTCTTACCTACTCACTCACTTACTCCCTTACTCACTTCCTCACTTATTTACTCACTCACTCACTCACTTACTTACCTCTTACCTACTCACTCACTTACTCACTTCCTCACTCACTTACTCACTCACTCACTCACTTACTTACCTACTTACCTACTCACTCACTTACTCACTTACTCCCTTACTCACTTCCTCACTTATTTACTTACTCACTCACTCACTCACTTACCTACTTACCTACTCACTCACTAACTCACTTACTTCCTCACTCACTCACTTACTTACTTACCTACTCACTCACTTACTCGCTTACTCCCTTACTCACTTCCTCACTTATTTACTTACTCACACACTCACTCACTCACTTACTTACCTACTCACTCACTTTCTCACTTACTCACTCACTTCATGTCCTGTAGGGTCAGGACCACTTTATTAAAGCTTCTCATTATGTTTCTATGAACATCTACACTACCATTCATTTTGAGGTCATGTAGAAATGTCCTTATTTTTCAAAGCACTGTTTTTATCAATGAAGATAACATTAAATGAATCATAAATACTCTCTCTACATAGTTAATGTGTAAATGACTATTCTCTGGTGTTTAATGAAGTCTCTACAGAGGTGTGTAGAGGCCCATCTCCAGTGTTCTAATGGTACATTGTGTTATCGCCTTAGAAGACTAGCAGAGGGGTAGAAAACCCTTGAAAACCCTTTTTATGTGAGCGCAGCTGAAAACAGTTATGCTGGTGAGAGAAGCTATAAAACTGGCCTTCCTTTGAGCCACAAGAAGAACACAAGTAATATGTACAATAAAAATCATTATTTAGAAACTTGTCAATGTCTTGATTATATTTTATATTCATTTTGAAAATCATTTGATAAATAAAAGTGTGAGTTTTCATGGAAAACACAAAATTGTCTGGGTGACCCCAAACTTTGATTGTGTGTGTGTGTGTGTGTGTGTGAAAGGTGTGAAAGTCTGGTGCCACTGACCAACCGTTGGTAATTCCCGAGTTATCGAAGCTACCTGCTCAGCACCAAACAGCAGGTCGAGGTGTTAGAGAATATAGAATAGAATATACACTTTTATTAATCCCCAAGGGGAAATTAGTTCTCTGCATTTAACCCATCCTTAGTTATTAAGGAGCAGTGGGCTGCGGTGAAGCGCCCGGGAAGCAACTGGGGGTTCAGTGCCTTGCTCAAGGACACTTCGACTTGCAACTAATGGGGAGAGCGGGGATCGAACCCACAACCCTGCGGTTGCAGGACGGCCCTCTTACCCCACTGAGCTAAAGCCGCCCCATAGACTAGCTAACGAAGGAATTGGCGGGAAACAAAACCGACTGTCAATTCTGTCTTTCAATCAGGGGGTTGGCAGTTCAAACCCCGCCCTAGTCGATGTGTCCTTGAGCAAGACACTTAACCCTGATTTTCCCCCTGTAGCTCTGTCTACGCTGTGTGAATGTCACATGATCGTGAGTCACTTTGGATAAAAGCGTCAGCTAACGACATGTGAAAAAAACCTCGTGTGATTTTGGGATTGAATGTGTCAAAGGACCAGAACAGGATAATATGTCTGCACTTCATAACTTAATGTCGACGTTGCTTCCTGCCCGCACGAAGCCCTAGACGAGTTCAGGTTGAAGCATTCCGGTCTCGCTGCGCTCAGACGAGACGATCCGAAGCAATTATGTGTGACGCTTGAAGAAGAGATCAACTTCATGTAATTATGAACATTCACACATCAGTGTGTGTACGCACCAATGCCAACGATACACAGGGTGTTCAACTGCAACACGCTTTGTGTGTGTGTGTGTGTGTGTGTGTGTGTCTGTGTGTGTGTGTTCTCACAAGGGTAGAAAGATAATTAAGCGCAGTGAATTTATGCAAAACAGGGAATATATGTACTTCAAAGGCGGAGATGACTTTTATTTTGAAAGGCTTACATATATATTGATCGATATTGTTTGAGTAAACATTGGTTTGGTTCTCCCTCTACGTCAGGTCAGAACATTTTAGTGTGAAACATCTGGAGGAAGTGTTGATTTTTAGTTGAGACAAACTCAACTGTTAAAAAAAGATAAATGAAAAATGTAAAAATAAAAACCCAAATTGGAAGCAAGTGTTGTCTCTAAAAGCCGTCAACATACAGCAAAACCAACTGTTAGTCAGTGTGTGTCTGTGTGTGTGTGTGTGTGTTGGGGCTTAACGTGACCTTCGCTCAAGGACGTCCTTGTGTTATATAAATGTGTGTGAAGGTCAGGCGGGATTCGAACCTCCGGTCCTGGACATCGAGCGGTGCAGATTTGTCTGTGTGTGTGTGTGTGTGTGTGTGTGTTGTGTTGTTGTCTGACACTCAGTGAATGAGGGGTGTCGGTGCTCAGTGACAACATAATCAGGACAATGGAGGATGATGTTTCGGCTGATTCATACCCCACACACACACACACACACACACACCCCCGTCTTGAGCTGCTTCCCTCTGCTGTATTTTGGCTCGCTGCCAGCTGTGTGCGTGTGTGGGTGTGTGTGTGTGTGGGTGGGTGTATGTGTGTGTGTTTACGAACTCCATAGTCCGGGACAAGTGGACTAGCCCAACGGGAGTCATGTTGGATGGGAGATTCACACACACACACACAGGCCTACGTCCAACTCATCGATTTTTCAATGAGATCCGATTCCGCTCATCGCCTTCAGAACAGGAAACGAGTCGCTGTGACCACGGTCGCCAAGAAGAGACGCAGTCGGGGGGAGATGAGGGAGATAGAGTGCTGTTCAGATGAGGAGATGGGGGGGGGAGTAACTTTCTCAAGGTGACTGCTGAAGGTCACAGCGAGCACACACACACGAGTGGGCTGAGCGGAATATGAGAAGAAACCGAGCGCATCCACTGTGTGTGTGTGTGTGTCCGTGTGTGTCTGTCTGTGAGTGTGTCTTTCTGTGTTTGTGTGTCTGTGTGTGTGGGGGTCTGTCTTTGTGTGTGTCTGTGTGTTTCAGTGTGTGTCCGTGTATGTGTGTGTGTCTGTGTGTGTCTTATTGTGTGTCTGTGTGCATGTGTGTAAATGTCTGTGTGTGTGTGTGTGTGTGGGTGTCTGTGTGTGTGTGTGTGTGTGTGTCTGTGTATCAGGGTGTGTGTGTCTCTGTGTGTGTCTGTGTATCGGGGTGTGTGTGTGTGTCTCTGTGTGTGTCTGAGCACTAGATGACGAAGTGACTCTCAGTGCCCCTCCCCTTCCTGTCACACACACACACACTCTAAAGGCGCCGGGCGAGTGGACAAAGGGAGGCGTGTTACGCAACCACCTATGCTACTTCTTACATAACGCTGCAGCTTCCAGAAGTGCCCCCCCCCTCCCCCGACGCCACAGTCTGCGAGCTGATTAGCCAGAATTACCGCCGTGAAGCCGCGATGTGGCGATAACGTACGACGGCGTATCTCAAGCCGGAGAGGAGAGAAGTCCCCAATATAAATCTGTAACTGCAGATCAATTACAGCGTCCAACGTGTAAACGCTTCCTGAACACCACGTGGGACTGTCAAACCCAGTGTGTGTGTGTGTGTGTGTGTGTGTGTGAGGGGGGGATTGATTGATTTTCTTTTGGGCCACCCAGTAGAAAATAACTTATTTATCAGTCGTTTCTTCTCTCCGTCCGCTGCCTGATTCAAAAGCTAATAAATACTGCAGCTCCGCATACTTACACCGGTCCGTCCCGTTAGAGGCTCCGGCCGACGCCGGCTGTGATGGATCATTATTTAGGGGAAATGAGAAAAGGTGACTGATGAATAGATTGCGTTCCCCCCCCCCCACCCCACCCCCCCTCCCCTCACCCGTCAACGCCGCCGCCCGCGAGTCGAACCTGGAATCTTCTGATTCGCAGTCAGACTCCTGGCTAGCTCGCCACGTTTGTAACCTGTGGCTCAATTTCAAGAGTTAATTTCTAATATCTAAAATGTTGTCTCCAGATTTGGCTGCGGAGCTCAAGTCGTGTGTGAAAAACCACAAAATCAAATAGTTGAGGTTTAAGGCTTTTTACTGAACATAAACATAAATCCAGTAAACATATGTATAATCAAAAGAAACTTTTCACAGTGGGCATGTTATTCATCCATCTCGTGGGTAGCTCGCCATCTTCCTTGGATACAAAGTGGGTATCCCAAAAACCTGACCTGTACACAAGGTCACACAAAACAGTTGATTCAAAACACAAACAAATGTAACAGCAGTAACCAAAAGCGCTGACATAGTCAGGGAAATACAAAAGAAAAGGATAAAACCATGTAATATAACAAAATGGAGGTCTAAAATTTACACAAAATATTCTCAGCACATTGCACAGACTACAACACAAAATTAACTTAAAAGTAATGGAGGTAAACTCTCGCTGCACTCACCGCTGTCTGCACCCACACGAAAACAGGAAGTGACCTCCCTTGACCCGGATATTTATCAGGACTCAGGTCCTGGATTGGCCAATTGAAAGTCTTTCCTCCCTGAGCCAATCAGTGGGTTACGTGTAGCTGGCGTGTAGCTGGCGTGTAGCTGGCGTGTAGCTGGCGTGTAGCTGGCGTGTAGCTGGCGTGTAGCTGGCGTGTAGCTGGCGTGTAGCTGGCGTGTAGCTGGCGTGTACATTAGACAGACATAAGAAACCAACATAGTGCATGAATTTAAACATGACATTTACAATGGTATAAAGTAAAAGTGCACATACAGATAACAGCGCTGTCAACAGGGGACTGTAAGTGTGCGTTTGTTAAAGTGTAATGTGTACGAAAGTGACATGTGAAATTAAATATGAAACATTAAGTATGAAGAGCGGAGTGACCAGTGGGAAACTGTCCCGGGGTGATAGAGTCCGTCAGTTGCCCCATCCTCCCGACCATAGAAGATCTTTGATTGTTGCATTGAACTCCTCCTCTAAATCATGCGTCATGAAGCATGAACCTCATTGACGCCGCCGATTGACGCCCTGAGTGGAAAGTAAGACGAGCTACAACCTCTGGACGTTCTTCCTCTCGACATGAGCCGACAGCCGAAGCAGATTAAGGGGCGACTCTAAGCGGCGCTTTAGGGGCGGCGGTGTTTAAAGAGCAGCCGGGGCTTATTGTCGCTTACCTACCAGTCCCTTCATTTCAACGTCACGGGCCTGACTGCTCCCAGTCATTCAACCAGGGGCTTTTCTTTCCTTTTTTTTTTTTTCCTCCTTTTGTTTCCAGAGATATGTTCGCTTCAGGGGGAAAATGGCCATTAAAATGTCATTACCGCTCCACACTAAAATAATAAAAAAATTTAAAAGCACTTGTTCCCAGCGGCTTCCCCGTCGTAAAATGGACTCGATACGTTCCCTCGGCGGCGGGGCGGAGACAACCCTAATGTTGCGGAACACAAATGCTAATCTCTCTGTAAATATCACTCAAATTCACTTTTTTTCCCCTGCTTTTCAGTCGTAACGGCGTGGACTCATTCGGCAAATTGAATTAATTCTCCAGGCAAAGGTGTTATGATGATCCCCAGCTTCTGGCTGTGTGGGCGGTAATGGAGACGGTTCTGGCATTTCCACTCCATTCAAAAGGCTTTTTTTTGGTGGGGGGGGGTCTTTTCTTTCCTGCGGCATCTCCGAGGTATCGGTGATTACATTTTCAGTCACTAATCACTCTGTGGCGGTATTCGTATTCGTGTCTTCGGGGTCAATGTCGGATTTCCGGGCGTGCGCGGCAGGCGAGAGAGAGAGAGAGCGGGTGGCGAGGACTGCAGCGGTCAGTCCATAACACCAAACCATTGATTAAGTGCCCGAGGAAGCTGGAAGCACTTTGCCATTGGAGACGCTGCCGGATGAGCTCATCTGTTGAGCGGTCCATCAAGCGCCACTCTGAGCAGAGCGTCCTGCTCTAACTGACTTCATGTGGGGGAGTCGTGTTTCCTGCTTCCTGCTTCCTACTTCCTGCTTCCATATTGTGTCTCATGCTGCGTTCACACCAAAAAAAGCATTGAGAATAATCGCTTACGTTTACTCACTTGACTGTTTGTGGCGTTTTGCTTCATTCGCACCTTAGAGGGGATGGAGCTTAGAGGGGGCGGGGCTTATCCCCATGGCTTTACTCCTTTCTGCCATCCACGAAGAAGAACTAACCACTAGTTCTGCTTTATACTTGTTGAGGACATCCCACAAACGTCTAAACATCTGACACCCTCGTGTTTGGGTTCATAACATTAATATAAATGTATATTAATATATATATATACAGATACTAATATGTATATATATATATATATTAATATCAGTGGCGGCTGGTGAATTTTTCTTTTGGGGGGGGCGCAGTTGGGCGACGCGGTTTAAATAGCACTCAACAATGAGAAGAAAAGAGGTTTTGAGTAGAATATTGTAAAAAACAACGCTTTATTTCAAGAACACACCGTGCTCAATACTGTCCAATAACAACTATCAACACACTGTAACTTTGGGCATGAGAGGTTCAGAGCAGCTTTAAGAAACATTGGGTTGGGTTTCAGAGGTTTGCAAAATAAAAGAGTTTCACCCTCACATGAAAGAGGTTCAGAGCAGATGTAACAGATGTGGAACGGGCATGGAAGAAGTCGGCTCAGATGGTGGATTTTCCCAGCACTTATTTATTCTGCAGAAGACAACAGAACACACACATTTGCCTTCTGGTCTGTCTCTGCACTTCCACTTCCCTCAGCAATATAAAACCATTGTCCATGGAAGACAGGACCACATTAAATCTAAATAATAACAATTCTCATCAAAAACCATGACATGTAACATACAAGGGGAAAACAGAGACCCCTAATGGACAAAATAAATAACTACATGAGCTAGAGTCATTTCAGCAGAAACAGCGAACATTCTAACTTTGAACGAAAGGGAAACACATGCAGAAGACAACAGAACACACACATTTGCCTTCTGATCTGTCTCTGCACTTCCACTTCCTATACACGCAAAACAACACAATTTACACAAGGAAAATATACGTCGGGGCGACCGGATGTAGCTAAACAAACGGTGCCAAAGTGGCTCAATGAGACCGCCACCAAACGTATATGTTGACGGTCTAAATGACACGACAGCTGGACGCCGTGATCGTATTAGCATTCCATTACTGTATGTAACATAAACGGTTACTTTTTATTAAAGAATATAGCCAAAATAGTACGACATCGTTTTTCACTCAACTCACCTTCAGCAATATAAAACCATTGTGAGGGAGAGACGGGACTCAGGAGCAGGAAGTGCAACAGAGATGGAAAGCAATTTCCGCAGGAAACAGATTTTTTAAAATAACGCTAAATAAAAATAGCTCATTAAAATAAAATTCACAAACACTCAACAATATCGTTGAACAACAAACTAAAATAAAATACAATACATTGAAAACAAGAAATGACAGAGTGCATTTCTAACTGTTTGACAGAGTCGACCCCACTACATGTATAAAAAAAAAAGTAGCCCTCCTCTCTTTAAAGTTGGCAAACTTCTCAATAACTCTCTGGTTAAAGTCAATCATGTCTGTAACCAGCCTGCTTCCATTATTCTTTAGGGAATGTGTCTGTTTTTCAGAACTTCTTCGTTGTGTTTCGATGCCAGTTCGGTCTCCTTCTGCTGCTCTGCTCTGCAAACAGGGTTAGCTTCATGCTGTTAGCTAGTTAGCTTCATGCTCTTAGCTAGATAACTGCGGCAAGATTCGTGCTTCTTACACTTGTCTGAAGCTCTTTAGATCCCTCCCCCCGTTGTAGTCCAGAGAGTTTCAGTCCCAGGACTTTGGAACAACAGACAGGGGAAACTAAACAGCGCATTACTCACTGAGCCTCCAGCTAACCAGCTCCGTTAGCTACCTGCTCCCGTAGCTCCGTGGAGCTCTCTGGCTGAGGGAACGATACCGGTCTCTGATCTGCCGAATAGTCCAATCACGTGAAATAAGAAACAATGTCATTGACCAGGGCGCACATGTTTGCGCCCCAAGATTCACGTTTCATCCGCCAATGAGAAGCCGTCCTTGCCGAAACGACTGTGAAATGTTTGCTCGCTGCCGCACACACACGTTAGGCCGGTGTCCCGAAAATGGGGAGGGGCTTCTCTCCGTGATGATGAGTGGCGATATATTATTTATGTCTCATTTAACTTAAGTGGTTGTTGACAGGCTGACGGTCTCCCACACACATTTAGCACGTCAACACGGTATATTTGCTCTTTAAATGATTTGGTATATAATGTTTTTTGACAGGATTTTTTATTTTTCTTCTTCTTTTTTTTTTTTCATCTCAACATTTTAAGAGGGGCGGCGCCCTAGCGCCCTCTATGGACGCACCGCCACTAATTAACATATATATATATTAATATATATATATTAATATATATATTAATATATATTAATAATATATATATATTAATATAAATATATATATATATTTATACATGACATCACCCGTAGGCTCACACAGCTCGGTGACCTTCACCTCTACGTCTGAATGACTGCTGCTGTTTGGATGCACATGCATTTGGCTGTGATTATATCGCCCATTAACTTACTGTACAACCTCTGTACTTTATTTACTCAATTGAATTACACATCTTAATGTATGCTAACATCGGCACGTACTGTTTTTTATACTTAATCGGCCATGAATAATCGGAAAAAACGCTGCAAGCTAAAAAAAAAAAGAAAGCCTGACGTTCACCTCCGGAATACCTCGGCGTGTACGGAAAAGGTGGAGAAAATTATTGCGCATTGCTAATGAGATAATGGGATCAATGAAAATGTTGAAAGAAGTGTGCAGATGAGCTCCACCTGGACAACCAGGAAGTGGTCCTGCCAAAGGGGAGGGGCTACAGGGGGAGGCCGAACTGCAACAGAAGATTTACTGGCAGACGGAAGGAGGAGTCTGTAATGGTCTGTCAGGTGTGTACTCCGTCTCTCGCCCGCTCTCCGGCAGACTGTAACTTCATCAATGACTTTGACCTTTTCCCCGGGACCGAGGACAGGAACCACAGAGGAGAGAGGGATGGCGGGAGATGGGGAGTGGAGTAGGCGGTTGACTGGAATAAACTGGAAGCAGTGGGCGGCTGTCAACACTAATAGATGAGCGAGGGGAGGGGGTCAGCGGGTTGATGAATACTAAAGGTGCTTTAGCGAGTGCTCTGTTCCTTTTTTTACCGGGCTGATGTGTGTGTGTGTGTGAGATGTGATGCTCACAGCATCATCAGGCTTCCGGCAGCGAGGGCTGTTTTTAGTGATGTGTTGCATTGCCGCTCACAGGAGGCACGCTGAGTGATTCCTGTGAGCTCTAACGGGGCTATCTTTGTGTTTTAAGGTGTTAGCATTGCCAATTAGCACCAGACCAAATGAGTCAGGACCTGGAGTTGTGTGTGTGTGTGTCTCTCTCTCTCTCTCTCTCTCTCTCTCTCTCTCTCTCTCTCTCTCTCTCTCTCTCTCTCTCTCTCTCTCTCTCTCTCTCTCTCTCTCTCTCTCTCTCTCCCCAACTGGGTTTAAATACACAGGGAAGGTGCAGGCGATTGGACACAGGTGTAAACAATGAGGGACAATCAGCAGACAATCACAGGGACAGGAAGTGCAAGGAAACTTCAAAATAAAACGGAATAAAACTCCAGATCTTGACAAAAAGTAGAGCTTTGAAAGAAAATGGGCTTAAAAGGAAAACCTAGCGATGGGTCAGTTGAACTTTTCACTGACCTGCACTTCCAAAACATGTGTCGGTTTCCCAGGAAATCCAAGATTCTTTTATTTTTTCGGGAAATGTCTGAAACGCCCTCGTTAAGTGTCGCTGTTCTTCTCTTTCTCTGACGTCTCTCTCTTCTCCTCCGTCCGCAGGAACGGGGAAAGATCGGCGTGATCTTCAACGTGGGAACGGACGACATCATCATCGAGGAGGGCGCAGTGATGGTGAGCGACGGCAAATACCACGTGGTGCGGTTCACGCGGAGCGGCGGCAACGCCACGCTACAGGTGGACAACCAGCCGGTGATCGAACGCTTCCCCTCAGGTAGGAACCTGGGCAATCGAGGGGGGAGGGGGGGGGGGGTTAAAACCTTTTTTGCAGTATTGACTTGTGTTAGATAACCAGGGGGCAACAGAATGGAGAGAGAGAGAGAGAAACAAATAGCCTCTTGAAAGGGAAGTCGGCTTCATTCCTCTGGTTTATTTATTTAGAACGCGCAGCCATTATTCTCGGGGATTAAGTTTTCCGAGGTCTCGGAGACGAACGTCTCTCCGCAGCTCCGGGAGTTGGGAAGGCCGTCGTAGAATCGAGGCCAGCGGAACGCAAACACGGCCGCCAGGAGGCTGGCGAGCGCGAAAGTAGGCGGAGGCGTCGCTCCGTCACGCCGCCGCTCCGGACATCGAGCCGCACGCCGACTTCAAAACGAGGGCAAACGCCCGATGACTCGCGGCTGGGAGTGAGCTAGTTCCTCCACCCCTCCCCCTCCACATCGTGGTGGTGGTCCGGGGCGGCCATGAGGCTGTTTTCACTTGCAGAAGCTCTCACTTCGTTTCTCTCTCCGTGGTGTTCCCCCCTTTCTGTGCTCATGGTTGTTCAAAGGAAGACATGTCGGGGTTCCCGTCGCTCGGTAAACAACCGCGGCTACGCCCGGCTCTCCGTCGCAGATATAACGACCTAGATAGAAAAGAAACGAGTGTTTCTCAGAGTCCTTGAAGCTCTGGCACAGTCATGAGTGAGCAAACCTTTTTTTATTTATTTGTATTCTTCACCGAGGCTGAAGATGCGGCGCCCCGTGACTCTCCTCTGGTCGTCACGATGGGAACACAGCCTTCACAAGCCGCTCGGCGAAGCCGGCCGTTAAACATCGGCGAGTGAAACGTCATCATCCGGAACCTCAGAAAAACACCGACGCTCTTCTCCTCCTATCCCCTATCCTATTCCCTCTTTCCTTTTCCTTCCTCCTCGACGCAGTAGTTGTCTTTGTCAAACACGTCTTTTCCTCTTTTCCCCCCCCTCTGCTTGAATTGAAGAGTGTTGTTGTTTTGTTGTTGTTTTGTTGAGCTGTTAGCCGGGGGGGGGGGGGGGGCGTCTGAAGAGGGTTATGGGGACTGAGGAAAAGGAAATGTATGAAAGAAAGAGAGGAATAGAGGGGAAGGATGGAGGGGGTGTAGAATAGATAAGATTCATTTTTGTGCGCTGGAGACACTCAAACTATTTTTGGGGCGTTCCGCTTTGAAGGCGACGCCGGCGCGGCGGCGTCTGGCACATTAGGAGAGCAAAAGATGAGGAAACATGTGAGGTGGAGGGTGGAGGGTGAAGAGAAAGAGGGGGGGGCTCTCTTAATTAAGTCCCTTTGACCCAGATTGTGAGATTTCAGCCTCTTCTGATTGTCTAAACGGGATTAAACACTCAGCAAAGGCGACGCCTTCAGACCCTCTGGATCCTCTCGATGATGGAGATTCTTGGCGACTTGCCAGGTCTTACCTCCGTGAGTTGGGCTTTTCTGCTGTTGTCCTTCAAAACAAAAGCTCAACATTGAGATTTTTTTTCTTGTCTGATAGAGCAATCTGGTTTCCTTGAAAGTGATTGCAATTGCATTTATTCTATTATTTGAAAAGGGACAGATGCAGGAGTCACAAATGGTGATTCTCATATTTATTATTACAAAAAGTATTTAAATCTGAGGATGTCTGTTGAGCTGATGTGAATGTAATCACCAACGGTCTGAGTTCAGAACCAGTCCCAGATGAGAAAACTTTCATGAATACCAATTTTGCCCCGAAAAACTCGTCAGTGGAGTTGAGAAAATCACCAAATCAAAAACCAGGAGCTGGATTACTGACAGACAGCTGACAGACGGCCTCAGACTGTCTGTGATTATGAACTAACTACAAGCTCACAGACAGAGTTCAGTCACAGCCACCACACTGACTGGAGTCACATGGCTTGATGGCATTATGATGAGAGCTGAACTTACATGAGTTGCACTGGCTGATCATGTTGTCAGTGTTGTGTTGTAATTGGATTGGATTCAATGTATTGTCATTGCTAGAGTACAGTTACAGAGGCAACGAAATGTAAATATTTTAGGGCTGTCAGCGTTAACGCGTTAATCTATGCGATTAATTTGGCCGCGATTAACGCACTAAAATATTTTAACGCAATTAACGCAACTTTGTTGACTTCCGGTGTCGTTGAAGTTGTTGCACTCCTGTGAGTGTCAAGCCGCGGCAGTCCGCCTCCTTCCTCCCGTCTGCTCCTCCATATTCACAGAGAAGCAGAGGGCGACATGTCGGTGACGCGGGGCGGAAGGTGAAGGGGACTTCTTTTTTTTCTCCGCCCGATGCGCGCGCAGACACGCCGGCATGGAGCTCTGCGGCGAGACGGAGAGCTGAGAAGAGTGAACGACACGTCGAGACAGAATGACATGCTGCTGTAGAGACGACCAACAACAGACGTTTAGTTGAATAAAAGAACAAAGACGTCTTGAAGAAAAGAACCTTACATTACTTCTGCTGTAATCTGGCGCTATAGAGAACATTGCAGGGGGGCGGGGCCTCACCCTGATAGAATGGTGGGGGAAACACTGGGATGTGTCACATGCAAAAGACTTTAAAAGGTGAATTTACATTTTTTGTAAAATCGAGAAAATGAGCCCAGACTCCACAGGGTTAACATGACATATTGTCAGTGTACCAAGGCCACTGGTTCTGCTGTTCAGTATTAAAGATGACAGGACCAATGGGGTCTCTAATACACCTTTTCTTACTAATCTGATGTTTCACTGAAGAAACAATTTATCATCCACGATATTAAATACCTCGCTGGCACTTTATATGTAGGAGCCTCTTTGAAAACACAGCTCTGTGTGAAGTTTTGTCTTTAAAAAAGAATACAATGAAACAAGTGTCTAAAATACACGCTGTCTGAAGGGATTACTCATTCATTTAGAAGATTTAGTCTTTAGAAGAAAAAAAACCTTTTGATCGCGATTAATCGCGATTAATGATTTTCAAAATGTGCGATTAATTAGTTAAATTTTTTTAATCGATTGACAGCCCTAAAATAAATACAACATTTATATTGGTAGTTCATCCAGCTGCTCATTGCGAATGTGGTTTTTTTTGTTCATATTGTGTGCGGTTAACAAATATATTACTTTTGATATTACATTTAAATTCTGTGTACCTGGTCTCATCAATTTGAACGCTGGACCAAAATGACAATTAGGCCAAATAAAAAGTTGTAAGTCCAGTCTGGACCGTCGTTTTCTCTCAACGCCTCAATAGGTAGATCTTGCCGGTCATGAAGGCGGAGGTCAGGGATCTTGGGCTCAAAAAGGTTGGTGACCACTGCTCTAGGGGGTACGTGAAGGACCACTAGGGGGTATGTGAAGGTCCTCTAGGGGGTACGTGAAGGTCGTCTAGGGCAGGGGTCCCCAAACTTTTTCCTGAGAGGGCCACATAACGTTTCCCTTGTCTGCTGGAGGGCCAGCCGGGGGGGGAGGGGTGCTAGTGAGAGTGTGCTCACCTGTGAGCGCGCATCACGGCTGAGCGATGCGCGTGCAGACAGCATTTAACGGAGCGGAGCAGCGCGTGCACTCTGATCGCTCTTTTAATGAAGTATCGATACTAAAAATATGTTAAATCACATCGTTTTTAACGTACGGGTACTTTGTTAGGATCGCTACACCGTGCAGCATGACAGCAGCAGATGTAGCGGACTAACATTCAAGCTAACCTAACTTCCCAAACGCTGTGGACATCTGAACGCTGATTGGCCGAGACGTTACACGTCCCATCAAAGATGTTTTATTGCGAAGAGCACCACTCCACATTTTCTCCGCGTCTCACTGCAATCTCAACGGCAGCGGGCCAGGTGAACAAAATAATAAATGGGAACGCGTCTCTGGTATTGTTCAGGGGGCCGGTCCACATGTGGAGGCGGGCCGTAGTTTGGGGACCACTGCTCTAGGTTGTACGTGAAGGTCATCTAGGGGGTTTGTGAAGGTCATCTAAGGGCTATGTGAAGGACCTCTAGGGGTACGTGAAGGTCCTCTAGGGGGTATGTGAAGGACCACTAGGGGGTATGTGAAGGTCCTCTAGGGGGTACATGAAGGTCATCTAGGGGGTATGTGAAGGTCCTCTAGGGGGTACGTGAACGTCATCTAGGGGGTATGTGAAGGTCCTCTAGGGGGTACATGAAGGTCATCTAGGGGGTATGTGAAGGTCCTCTAGGGGGTACATGAAGGTCATCTCAGGGGTACAGGAGAAATTTGTTTTAAACATATTTTAAATGAGCATCCATTAAAAAAGCCTTTGAAAATGCTTATTTAATAAATATTAAATAAAATATAAGTGTAAGTTCATAAACTTTTATATTATATGCATAATGCTGCATATATTTAAAAAAAAGTAAAACCCCAAATGCTTTGCAGGGGTCAGGGGAACTCGGCTGAAAACAATATTTCACAGCAGGTATACATCACTCAAAAGAGGTTGAGAACCATGACGTAGAACTCGCCGAGGAGGGACGGTCCAACAGAACCGTCCCATCATGAAGAAATGTCATATTGATGACCCCTTCCTTCACAGAGTCACTTGCACTCCTCTTGTTGGGGTTTGGGCCTCGTCCTTTCTAACATATTCACACACACACGATAACACCGGGACTCGTCCGGCAGCTGGCCGGCGAGCAGAAGGCCGCCTGTGGGGGCGATGATCTGGAGAGACAGGATGTTGACAGCGGGCGCCGTCGTCACGGGTCAGGCCAAGCAACACGTCTCCTGATGGCCCACAAAGTGATGTTTGTAGTCCTCGGGGGGGTCGGTGTGTGTGTGTGTGTGTGTGTGTGTGTGTCTGCTGGATGGAGAGCAGCCGAAACGTGTCAGAGGAGCGCCCAGCCAGCTAATCCGGTGTGTCAGGTGTCCCCGACGGGGCCTCGGTCCACCCTCCCACGTTTTCCAAAATTGGCAGACGGGCTTGATAACACCTCGAGCTTGGCCACGGATGAAAAGGCAGATGTTTGCGGCGGCGGTGCCGTACGGAGCTGTAATTTCACCCTTTTTTTTTTTTGCCGTGAGGAACAGAAAGCAGATAATAAATATATCATAATTTAGTCTGCGAGGGTTTATTTCTGATTTCATATGTTTGGGGTAAAGCCCATGTGGGACGGACTGGGAAGCTCTCCTGGTCATAGCATTGGAGGAATCTGTAATGGACTCTATTTTTAAAAAAGTTTCACAGTCTGACTTTAATGATCCGTCTATTACATTCAAAAGGTTTGTATGTTGTGTTTGTTGCTGCTGTGATTTCCCCAGAATTCACTCTGCTCATGATGCCATCGCCTCCTGAAGAACCATTATTTTCCTTTGAGGCACCTTTATAGGTTCTGTGAGAACTTTAAGGACATGGTTCCTTAAAGAACCCTGGTTTGAAAGGTTCTGTGTGGAACCAGAAATGGTGCCTTGAAGAACCATTTTTTTAAGAGAGATATATATAGATTTTAAATCAAAAAAATGAGTCCAATCCTGTGGTTCTCGTGGTGAAAGTGGCCTCTGTGCTCCCGTTAACCCCTTAATGGCGCTCACACACTCCAACAGAATGAGGATAGGAGGTGAAAGTGCTTCAGAGGAGATTCTTCCTTGGTGTGTGTGTGTGTGTGTGTGTGTGTGTGTGTGTGTGTGTGTGTGTGTGTGTGTGTGTGTGTGTGTGTGTGTGTGTGTGTGTGTGTGTGTGTGTGTGTGTGTGTGTGTGTGTGTGTGTGTGTGTGTGTGTGTGTGTGTGTAGTAGATGTATACCTCTACATCTGTGAAATACGATACATTCACATACATGTATGCACTCCCGCCCCCCCTCCATCCCATGGTGGATGGAGGGCACTGACAGGGCGAGAAAGAGGGGAAGTGAAGAGGTCGTGAAGTGCTTGGGATGCAATGCTCAGAGATGATGGACTGAGGGAGGAGATGACGGAGGAGAGGAGATGACGGAGGAGAGGAGGAGTTGCTGCCGTGATGGATGAGGCTTTGCATGTTACTGGATAATAAGCACTTCGCAAATTGGATTGCATCACAGCGAGGAAGATTACATATCAGGCAGTGGAGTGTGTGCCCGCCACTCACACATACACACACTCACACACACACACACTCACACACAAACAAACACAAACTAATTTAAGCCTAATTTTAAATACATGTTTATTTCAATCTCACGTACCCCAATTAGAGAACCACAGGTCTAGATATCCATCGTTCTGTCTCCTGCTCGAGGAGAGAGAGAGAGGAAAGAGAGAGAGAAAAGAGGGGAAACCAATTGTGAATAACCAGGGATGATAAATGTGAGGAGGGGGAGGTCGAGGCGGTCCAGAACCCACTTCCCTCTTGGCAAAAGGGAAAGGGAAGCACTAAAAGTAGAGGAGCAGGAGAGGGGAGAGGGGAGAAGGAGAGGAGAAAGGGAGAGGGGAAAGGGGAGAGGGGAGAAGGAGAGGAGAAAGGGAGAAGGAAAGGAGAAAGGGAGAGGGGAGAAGGAGAGGAGAGAGGGGAAAGGGAGAAGGAAGCAGGAGAGGGGAGCACGAGAGGGGAGAGGGGAGAAGGAGAGGAGAAAGGGAGAGGGGAAAGGGGAGATGGGAGAAGGAGAGGAGAAAGGGAGAGGGGAGAAGGAGAGGAGAGAGGGGAGAGGGGAAAGGGAGAAGGAAGCAGGAGAGGGGAGAGGGAGGAGGAAGCAGGAGAGGGGAGCATGAGAGGGGAGAGGGGAGAAGGAGAGGAGAAAGGGAGAGGGGAGAAGGAGAGGAGAGAGGGGAAAGGAAGAAGGAAGCAGGAGAGGGGAGCACGAGAGGGGAGAGGGGAGAAGGAGAGGAGAGAGGGGAAAGGGAGAAGGAAAGGAGAAAGGGAGAGAGGAGAAGGAGAGGAGAGAGGGGAAATGGAGAAGGAAGCAGGAGAGGGGAAAGGAAGAAGGAAGCAGGAGAGGGGAGCAGCTACGGGACTTCAGACGGTCCGCTGAGCAGAAGGCGGTGGATGTAGCTCCGCCCTCCCCTCACGGTGGAGCTCCGCCCTCCTCTCCGTCTTCCCCTCGGCTCAGTCACTCGGTAGCCGGCGCCGCTCTTCGCTCTTGCCGGAGGTAATTACCGCGACACTGACGATGCCGTGGCAGCACCGGGCGGCAGCCGGTAATCAAGATTTTAATATTTTAGAAACTGAAAAAAAAAAATTCCACTCCCACATTTAAGGGACAGATTGTATTTTTCCTGTAGTGCTACTGTGGGTGTTAGTTCTTTACAGGTTTTATCTCATGCTATGCAATCAAAGTGTAATCATCAGGATATGAAGTCGTACACTTCAACCGGCGACTTCAGAACCCTAATAACCTCATTCACATGATGCTCCGTGGACAGTTTGTTCAATTCAGTTTACTTTGTTTCAAATTACAAATTCTCCTCAGAGGGTTTTACAGTCTGTACACATACCGCATCCCTGACCTTTGACCTCACGTCAGATCAGGAAAAACTCCCCAAAAACTGAAAAATCTTTGGAATTCGTTACACCAGTGTATTCAGAAAAGATGTAAAGAAAGAACCTTCTCGCCCAATATTCAATTAAATAAAATGTCAATTCAGTTTATTCAATATATAGCCCAATATTACAAATGTACAATCTGTACACATACGACATCCCTGACCTTTGACCTCACGTCGGATCAGGAAAAAATCCCAAGAAATCGAAAAAAGGATGGACAGAACAATAGATGTCATGTGACCAGAAGGAATCATTACAGAGTTACATAAACATTCAATGAATATGACAGAAATTATTAATGATTATCAACGATCCATGAAACAGATTTGTTGGTACATCTAAATAAAAATGGCTGTATATTCATAAGAATCACCTCTCAGGATAACAAAATTCAATTCAGCAGCAGCCCCCAAAATGACCTTCACAGTCATCACTGAATGTGTCAAGCATTTTTTGTTGCTCAAATTAATATAGTTTAATTTTTTCGGTCATTGTGGAGTTTTCACCTTAAATTATCAGACCAACTCCAATGACCACAGATGACAGATACGAGCTCGTAGTTTTACTTGCTGCAAGGAGAGAGTTGAGCTGTGCCTCCGCACGTCTCCAAAACACGCTGGCTCCATTCTCCCCCGACAGTCCTTTTATTGAAGCAAGTGGTTACACAAAACAGGATGAGGAAACGCTTCTATGTTTCTTATCAGTCTGAGTTTTATGACCCTGAGTCCTGTGTGGTGTGTGTGTGGGTGAGGTATTTGGGGAGACATGAAACAAAACCTTGTTCCTGTGTCTGTTCATTAAACATTGAATGGGGTCAAATTGACCCGAAGGCAACAGGAGGGTTAAACAGATGCGACCCTGGAACCTTTTGCCCTCAGGGTGACCGGTATAGAATAAGTAACACAGCAACGTATATTAATCATCTTCTAATAATTACAGCCCCAAAGGGGTAAACTATAATTCATAGGGCGTACATTCTTTAATACAAATTGAAAACAAATGCTCTAAAACCTAACCAGTCTAAAACAATAAAAAGGACCCCTGAGTCTGAGTTGGGGGAGTTTCTGGCAGACCTGCATGATGATGTCATCTATAATGACCATATTGAAATTGCCAATCTTGACACTGGTGGTCTTGTTTTCTCATTTACACCATACACACACACACACGCATCAGGGTCACACTGAGCCCTGTGAAAGGTTAATAACCGCAGCTTTAATACATTTATGAGCTGAGTTCAGAGGCATTAGTTCCAGTGGGCCGATGGTACCATGAAGATGCTCAGTGAGTCTTTTTTAACCTAAACTACCACACGCATTAAACATGTTCATCATAGTTATTAATAACGTCACATGGCAGTCTCATAACTCCCCCGAGGGAACCACATCTGCTTTTTAGGCCTTTCGACGTTATAGAAAACATAACTGAATGGTTTGGATTTTTGATTTCACTCATCATTAAATTCTTTAAAGTACAGCGAAAGAAGTGAATGAGTTAATGGAGGTGGGCGAGTTGAGTCGCTTGTCCCCGGTGACGGTTGTCATCGGGCCTGTGGTGCGGCGCCGGGCCTTCTGATTGGATCTCGCACAGTTGGAAGGTATCTCCAATTATTGGCCTGTGGCTGTGGGATGATAGAGAGAAACGGGGGAACAGAGGAACACTGAAGCAAGTGATGATGAGGAGAGAGAGGGGGGGGGGAGAGAGAGAGAGGGAGCGAGAGAGAGAGAGAGCGACACGGCTAAGTAGTGCGGAGCAGGAGAGGGGAACGATTGCTTTAGGTAATTAGAGGAGTGACAGCTTTGATTTCCACATGGAGCGGCGGTGGCGGCGTGGTGGGGGGGGGGGGGGGGCTTTCCCTGGCTCACTCCCTCAAATCTGCCGCGGCCGAGATGAAAGGCGGCGAAGGATCTCGTCGAAGCGGGAATGAATGAAGAAGAAGAAGAAGAGGAGGAGGAGGAGGAGGAGGAGGGTTTAGAAATGGAAACGGGCGCGCTGGATTGAAAAGATGACGAAGCGGTTCAAACCGGTATGAGATGTCGCTTTGAACGCGCGGCGGGGCGTCGTCTGTACGGTGAACAAAAGGAGGGGAGGTAACCGCTTCCTCTTTCCACTAAAAAAACCCCATCTAACTCGTGCACTTTGTCTCCGTCTCCAAGCCGCGCTATTGTTAAAGGGCCGGTACGTTCCCGTTAGCTTAGTAGGAGACATTGGCATCTACACAGGGGAGCAGGTTGTCTTCAGAGAGTCCCCCCCCCCTCCCGAAGGCCACTGGAGAGTTCAAGTGAGAGGGGTACTCAGTTGGTGTCGATCCACACCTGCACCCCTGGGTGCCACTGGAGCCCCTTCACGCACTGCGATCCGTCAGCGTGTTTCATCGGAATCATCGGACAAGCTGGAGGAACGGCAAAGATCGAGAACTTTGAGCTCCAAAACCAACGTCGTATTTCCAGTAGGTCAGAATGTGAGCAACACCTGGACACCATATAAAGAAAAACAGCTCAAGATCATTTAAATATTCTAAAATCACGTATATATATAAATATTTTATGGGTAATATTTAATTTTTAAAATATTTTCACAAAGCAAACCAACATGAGCACACGGAGGACTCTACGGTAAACATTACGGAACAATAGCGTATTGTTTACCTCCTCATGTCGTCACATGAGCCTCATAACATATCTTTCTTTATGCTCTTTTTTTTATTTAAATACAAACTTCTAGGACTTTTTAATAACGGGAGACAGTTGTTTGATAAGTTTGATATTTCTGCGTTTAGAAGCTGTAGCACAGGCAACAGGGAAGAGGAGGGCAGTTATTCTTCTTCTTCTTCTTCTTCTTCTTCTTCTTCTTCTTCTTCTTCTTCTTCTTCTTCTTCCCATCCAGTGGGTATGAGATCAGTCCATCTAAAGTTACCTAATAAAAAACAGAATGAGGCTATCTTCCTGTGAGGGAGGGGGTGGGGGGTGAGGGGGTGGGGGGGGCTGGCTGCTGGCCAATCATCTCCGGTGTGTAATCTCCTTTTCATGTGGTTGGATTCCCGGGGTGGGTGTCCGGTACAAGGGCCTCTGGCTGCCTGCAGAGCAACCCTGTATCACAAAAATTACGTTCCCCCAGACCTAAAATGCAATTTGCAGTTACGTTTGACTCAAACGTATTTCTCTCCAAATTACGTTAGAATGAAACGTATTTCTCTCCAGATTACGTTTGTATTTGACGTATTATAATTACAAATACGTCTCTGATGAACGTATCTTTGCCGTTTGTTATCTCTCTTTTCTACAATGCTGTTATGAATTGTAAAAAGCGTCCTCTAGTCTTATTTATTATTTTGTTATATATGTTGTTTCGCCTGCGTATTCTGACAGCAATAAGCGTTGTAACGGATCATATGAATTGGCGTGAAGACTTACTGCTGGTGACTCTCCTTTATTTTCTTCTTTTAGGTGACAATACATGAATTAAAACTCGGCCACTATCACCACCTCATCACCACCGTAACAGAGTTAGTCCCATACGGTCAAATCAACGATTAAACTTGTTATAAAATGCGCATCTGTCAGTAATCTATACCATAAAGTTCGCATTTTAACCTAAAAAAAAGTGCGCTTCCTTTTAACCTTTCAAAATAAAAGTCCGATTTATCTGTTAAGCGGAAGTAGTATAAAACGTCTATATTTATTCAAACAATACAATATAAAAGTCATACATACATCAAAATCAATAAGGAAAATGCTAAACAGTCAAACAACTCAAAACAATAAACCCTTCAAGGCGTTATTTACAGGTGTTTACTTCTTATCAAACAAAAAGAGCAGGTACCCGGAAAAATTGGGGAAATAATTAGAGAATTGTTAATAAAACATGATTTACCCTACAACTTCCACTGATATGCATGCAAACTAATACATCGCTTCACACACACACACACACACACACACTGACAGAAACACATAGACACACATACGTACACACACACACAGGCAGAGACACACACATACTCACACACAGACACACTCTCACACGCACACACACACAGACAGACACACACTCACACACGCACACAGAATGACAGACACACACACACACAGACACACACAGGCAGAGACACACACACACACACACACACATTTACACATGCACACACACGCATACTCTGCAGACTGACCCTTGACCTCCCAATTGTCTCTCAGATATAACCCTACTGCTTTATATTTAATATATTATATTTACCTAACTATAAGACTTTGAGGTCGTGAGGGGAATCCCCTCCAAAACTTTCAAAAGAGAAAATTGTCACCGTGCCAATAACCCTTGTACGATCCTTAAAACCAGACTTTTAGTAAATGTTCATACTTTCAATCAACTTAAAGATCTGGATTCTTTTCAGATCCATAGAGGGGCCTCTGAATATGAATACCCTACAGTTTTGGACCGATAGCTCTGAGTTAAGGGCCCCAAAAACAGGTCCAAAGGATCAAATTGGGTAAACATGTCAGAGCTTAGCTTTCTTTTCCAGGTTGTAGCCACTCCCAAATGGGGTAGAATACAATTGAAATTGTTCATATAGTACAAACATGTAAGGAGTTGTTAACCTTTGAAGGAAGGAATTTTGTTTTTTCCGGGTTTTTAAACCCCTCCCAAGCAGGGATGCTAAGTGCTATATGTTGCCAGCCTACATGGTTGGGCCCCATTTGGGAGTGGCTACAACCTGCAAAAGAAAGCTAAGCTCTGACATGTTTCGAAGAAAAACAAGCTAAAATCAGCCCAAGCTCACAACAGGGTCTCAGATTTGTTAAACCACACACCCTCTTCAAGTCCTGGATTTCAGACAGCCAATTAACTCTTGTGGGTGTTTCGGAGGAAATTTCACCTCATCACCTCATTGTAGGCTCTGTCCTGAGTGTCTGTGTTCAATTTGGGATTTCCAGGACGAATATTTAGGAGATTATGGCCATTTTTGCACTTGTCAAAAATATGCAAATTTAAGAGAATAAGGCCCAATTTGACCCTTTGGACCTGTTTTTGGGGCCCTTAACTCAGAGCTATCGGTCCAACGCCGTAGGGTATTCATATTCAGAGGCCCTTCTTTGAATCTGAAAAGAATCCAGATCTTTAAGTTGATTGAAAGTCTGAAAAATTAACTAAAAGACTGGTTTTAAGGATCGTATAAGGGTTATTGGCACGGTGACAATTTTCTCTTGTGAATGTTTTGGAGGGGATTCCCCCCACGACCTCAAAGTATTACATTTAGGTCAATATAATATATTAAATATAAAGCAGTAGGTTTATATCTGAGAGACAATTGGGAGGTCAAGGGTCAGTCTGCAGAGTATGCATGTGTGTGCATCTGTATTTGTGTGTGTGTGTGTGGGTGTGTGTGTGCGTGTGTGTGTGATTCTGCCTGTGTTTGTATGTATGTGAGTGTCTGTATGTGTGTGTCTGAGTGTGTGTCTGTGTGTGTGTGTGTGTGTGTGTGTGTGTGTCTGTCATTTTGTGTGTGTGTGTGTCTGTCTGTGTGAGTGTGTGTCTGTCTGTGTGTGTGTGTAAGAGTGTGTGCGTATGAGAGTGTGTGTGTGTGAATATGTGTGTCTCTGCCTGTGTGTGTGTGTACGTATGTGAGTGTCTATGTGTTTCTGTCAGTGTGTGTGTGTGTGTGTGTGTGTGAAGCGATGTATTAGTTTGCATGCATATCAGTGGAAGTTGAAGGGTAAATCATGTTTTATTAACAATTCCCAAATTATTATTTCCCAGATTTTTCCAGATAACTGCTCTTTTGTTTGATGAGAAGTAAACACACCTGTAAATAACGCCATGAAGGGTTTATTGTTTTGAGTTGTTTGACTGTTTAGCATTTTCCTTATTGATTTTGATGTATGTATGACTTTTATATTGTATTGTTTGAATAAATATAGACGTTTTATACTACTTCCGCTTAACAGATAAATCGGACTTTTATTTTGAAAGGTTAAAAGGAAGCGCACTTTCTTTTAGGTTAAAATGTGAACTTTATGGTATAGATTACAGACATATGCGCATTTTATAACAAGTTTAATAGTTGATTTGACCCGTATGGGACTAACTCTGTTACGGTGGTGATGAGGTGGTGATAGTGGCCGAGTTTTAATTAATGTATTGTCACCTAAAAAAAGAAAATAAAGGAGAGTCACCAGCAGTAAGTCTTCACGCCAATTCATATGATCCGTTACAACGCTTATTGCTGTCAGAATACGCAGGCGAAACAACATATATAACAAAATAATAAATAAGACTAGAGGACGCTTTTTACAATTCATAACAGCATTGTAGAAAAGAGAGATAACAAACGGCAAAGATACGTTCATCAGAGACGTATTTGTAATTATAATACGTCAAATACAAACGTAATCTGGAGAGAAATACGTTTCATTCTAACGTAATTTGGAGAGAAATACGTTTGAGTCAAACGTAACGGCAAATTGCATTTTAGGTCTGGGGGAACGTAATTTTTGTGATACAGGGTTGTGCAGAGAGACGTGATACACACAGTCGGTTCCTTGGCAGGACACACACACACACACACACACACACTCACACACTCACACATACACACACGGTG
This sequence comes from Pseudoliparis swirei, assembly GCF_029220125.1. Lineage (NCBI taxonomy): Eukaryota > Metazoa > Chordata > Actinopteri > Perciformes > Liparidae > Pseudoliparis > Pseudoliparis swirei. The sequence goes on from NC_079408.1 coordinate 14,970,846, forward strand.
TACTAACACAGACACACATAAGGAGACGGAACCAGCGTGAGATTCACACGCCGGATTCTCTCACTCCCAGACTGGAGATACCGGGGGGACTGAAGATCCACATGCGTGTTGATTGGCTGTCAGACAATCGACGTTGCATGTGCACAATTTTTTTAGATGATGCTACATTTGAGTTATTTAGAGCGTTGGTTCTCAACCTTTTTTGAGTTATGCAATAACTGTGAAATATTTTTAAACAACAATAAAAAAAGAGACATTTTTTTTGTTGCTTCAGCAAAAAAAAATTTTTTTATTATAATGGAGTGATCTATTCTCTATTCAACATCTATTCTCCATTCATTGATTTATGAAAATAAAATCATGTCTTTGAGGTGGTTTACACTTTTATTTGAGATGCTCTATTCATATTTATAATTTCAATGCTTAAGCTTTTTGCCCGTATGCCATCATACTGACACTTTATAAACATATAAGACTGACATGAGCCGTGTTTACCCCACACAGTGAAAGAGATGATATATATATATATATATTATTATATATTATCATGTTACTTTATGCATCATACTCCAAGACAAAGGCCCGTTCCTTGGTTTATTGAGAATGCAACGTGACGTCTGCATGCACCTCCTCATGATTACAATCCCTAGAATACTTCATTTCCCATGATGCAACAGGAGCGTCGTTAAATAGACGCTCACAGAAAACTGTCGTGAGGTGTGTTCAGTGTTCAGCCCTCGGCTCTTAAATCAACTTTGACTCGTGAAATGAAACCGGCGCGCCCCCTTAACAGTCCGCAGGAAATGGAAGTAAGTGCTTTGCATTTCATTGGCTTGCAAAATAAAAGTGGGCGGGGCTTAGAATGTTGCACGAAAATTCGTTCAAAATTGGTCGTTCCTAACCAAAGAAATTAAATTCATGTAATTATTGCTGCATATATTCTCACATATGTGATCTGAAAGCGTTGAAAGAGCATTATGTCAACTCAACTTCAAAGATAACGTTAATCCTGTTTAAGCCATCGACGTCCCAAAGATACGCCGAACATCAAATCACTCAAAAGAGGTTTCAGTCTCGATCATTTCCCTCTCTCTCATTCGTACATCAGATTTCCGAGAGCATTGTTTTCGCTGCCTGTCAAACACCCGGCAGAGGGAATGGTCTCACGCAAAGCGATGGACGAGGGCGGGGGGGGGGGGGGCAGCTGTTTAATCCATCCCCCCCACCTATTCTCATGCAGAGCCTGGGGTACGAGAGGGGACAGGTGTCCCCGCCTCCCTCACAATGACTCATTCCTCCAAGGAACGGAAACAAACAAATAAACAAGCAATCAGGAGGCGTGTGGACACCGTTACACACTCCTTCACGCATCACTCTGCATCCAGCTCTCCGTCACCCCCCCCCCCAACCCCACCCACCCCTCCCCCATCTCGTCCATCGCTTTGTGCCGAGCGGGTACACCAAACCATTGTTTGTCGATTCCTCCTCCCTTTTTTTTTTTTTTTAGGTTGTTGTTGATGCGGAGGTTGTCACTCATTGCTGTCTGCCAGGGAAAAGACACACACACACACACACACACACATTTGCATACTGTACACACACTCGGTGTGTAGTATTGAGCATCAGTCTCTGTCACAATGTACCACATTTAAATCTCCCACTAAGAGAGAATAATAATAATAATACTCACTCTGTTAGCAGGGGGAGAAGTGTGTGTGTGTGTGTGTGTGTGTGTGTGTGTGTGTGTGTGTGTGTGTGTGTGTGTGTGTGTGTGTGTGTGTGTGTGTGTGTGTGTGTGTGTGTGTGTGTGTGTGTGTGTGTGTGTGTGTGTGTGTGTGTGTGGAGTGAAGGGGAACAAAACAAAGGGGATTTAAGTGGGAGGGAGGAGGAAGAAAGAAAGAGAGAGGCTTAGGATGAGGGGAAGATGGATGTGAGACATGTGAGGGGAGGGGATGAATAGAAAAGAGGTGATGAGGAGGAAGGAAGGAGCAGAAGCTAATCATGGAATAAAGGAAGAGGAGAAAGGGAGGGATCGGGAGACAGGGGAGGTAGTCCAGGTTCAAGGAGAGTAAGAAAGTGGACAGTAGTGTGGATGAGTGATTGTTTGAGAACAAGAGAAGGACAATGTATAAGTGAGTGAAACAAGGACGAAGGAACATAGAAAAGAAAGGAAAGGGGGGGGGGGGGGGGCTGTAATATGCTGCACGGCCTCTTTCCCTCTCCAGGAAGCGGAGTGCTACCAGTGGCTCATCTTAAATGCGGTGTCAACACTCGCACGTGATTGGTTCACACCAACATGTGACCAATGGCAAGAAAATGCTGGAAAATGTATTTTATTTAAGGAATAATGAAACACATGAACATATAAACACATGAACATATGAACACATGAACATATTCAATTCAATTCAGTTTCAATTCAATTCAGTTTATTTGTATAGCCCAATTTCACAAATTACAAATTTGTCTCGGAGTGCTTTACAATCTGTACACATAGACATCCCTGCCCCAAAACCTCACATCGGACCAGGAAAAACTCCCAAATAACCCTTCAGCGGGAAAAAAAGGGAAGAAACCTGCAGGAGAGCAACAGAGGAGGATCCCTCTCCAGGATGGACAGAACAATAGATGTAATGTGTACAGAAGGACAGATTTAGAGTTAAAATACATTCAATGAATATGACAGAGTGTATGAATAGTTCATAGTAGGCATATTCCACAATGGAGACCTCCACGATCCATCAGGCAGATGGCGGTGGGGAGGAGGAGTGGGCGGAGTCTCAACAGTGGGCGGAGTCTCAACAGGACAGTGGCGTAGTCGGTAGCAGGAATTCCACGATCCAGACCTCGATGATCCATCAGGCAGATAGGATCTATGTCGTCTCATAGGGTCCGATGACCCCATGAGACGTGAAGTCACAAGGACTCCGGGGAGAAAGCAGAGTTAGTAACGTGTGATTGAGAGATGAAAATTCATCCTTAAGGAGAGAAAAAAGAGGAGATAGGTACAAAGTGCATCCTAAAACGTCCCCCAGCAGCTATAAGCCTATAGCAGCATATCAAGGGGCTGGACCAGGTGAACCTGTTTCAGCCCTAACTATAAGCTCTGTCAAAGAGGAAGGTCTTAAGTCTACTCTTAAACGAGGTAACTGTGTCTGCCTCCCGGACTGAAGGTGGAAGCTGGTTCCATAAAAGAGGAGCTTGATAACTGAAGGCTCTGGCTCCCATTCTACTTTTTAAGACTCTAGGAACTACAAGTAGTCCCGCATTTAGTGAGCGCAGCTCTCTAGTGGGGCAATATGGTACTACAAGCTCCTTAAGATATGATGGTGCATCACCAATCAAGGCTTTGTACGTTAAGAGAAGAATGTTAAAAGTGATTCTTGATTTTACGGGGAGCCAGTGCAGAGCAGCTAGTGCAGGAGTGATGTGATCTCTTTTCTTAGTTTTAGTGAGAACACGAGCTGCAGCATTCTGGATCAACTGGAGGGACCTAAGAGACTTATTAGAGCAGCCTGATAATAAGGAGTTGCAGTCATCCAGTCTCGACATATAAACACATGAACACATAAACACATGAACATATAAACACATGAACACATGAACATATAAACACATGAACATTTAAACACATGAACACATAAACACATGAACACATGAACATATAAACACATGAATACATGACCACATAAACACATGAACACATGACCATATAAACACATGAACACATGAACATATAAACACATGAATACATGAACACATGAACATATAAACACATGAACATATAAACACATGAATACATGAACACATGAACACATGAACATATAAACACATGAACACATGAACATATAAACACATATAAACACATGAACATATAAACACATGAACACATGAAAATATAAACACATGAACACATGAATACATGAACATATAAACACATGAATACATGAACACGTGAACATATATGCACATAAACATGTGAACATATACACATATAAACACATGACCATATAAACACATGAACACATGAAAATATAAACACATGAACATATAAACACATGAACATATAAACACATGAACACATGAACACATGAAAATATAAACACATGAACACATGAACAAATGAACATATAAACACATGAATACATGAACACATGAACATATAAACACATGAACACATGAACATATAAACACATGAACACATGAACTCATGAACACATGAACATATAAATACATGAACACATGAACGAATGAACATATAAACACATGAACACATGACCATATAAACACATGAACACATGAACATATAAACACATGAATACATGAACACATGAACACATGAACATATAAACACATGAACATATAAACACATGAACACATGAACATATAAACACATGAACACATGAACACATGAACATATAAACACATGAACACATGAACACATGAACATGAACATATAAACACATGAACACATGAACATATAAACACATGAATACATGAACACATGAACATATAAATACATGAACACATGAACATATAAACACATGAACACATGAACACATGAACACATGAACACATGAACATATAAACACATGAACACATGAACACATGAACACATGAACATATAAACACATGAACACATGAACACATGAACATATAAACACATGAACACATGAACATATAAACACATGAACACATGAACACATGAACATATAAACACATGAACACATGAACATATAAACACATGAACACATGAACATATAAACACATGAACATATAAACACATGAACACATGAACACATGAACACATGAACACATGAACACATGAACATATAAACACATGAACACATGAACACATGAACATATAAACACATGAATACATGAACACATGAACATATAAACACATGAACATATAAACACATGAACACATGAACATATAAACACATGAACACATGAAACATGAACATGAACATATAAACACATGAACATATAAACACATGAACATATAAACACATGAACACATGAACATAATACATGAACACATGAACATATAAACACATGAACATATAAACACATGAATATAACACATGAACATATAAACACATGAACATATACATGAACACATGAATATAAACACATGAATACATGAACACATGAACACATGAACACATGAACACATGAACATATAAACACATGAACACATGAACACATGAACACATGAACATATAAACACATGAACATATAAACACATGAACACATGAACACATGAACATATAAACACATGAACACATGAACATATAAACACATGAACACATGAACATATAAACACATGAACATATAAACACATGAACACATGAACACATGAACACATGAACATATAAACACATGAACACATGAACACATGAACATATAAACACATGAACACATGAACACATGAACATATAAACACATGAACATATAAACACATCAACATATAAACACATGAATACATGAACACATGAACATATAAACACATGAACACATGAACATATAAACACATGAACATATAAACACATGAACACATGAACACATGAACACATGAACACATGAACACATGAACATATAAACACATGAACATATAAACACATGAACATATAAACACATGAACACATGAACATATAAACACATGAACACATGAATACATGAACACATGAACATATAAACACATGAACACATGAACACATGAACACATGAACATATAAACACATGAACACATGAACACATGAACACATGAACATATAAACACATGAATACATGAACACATGAACATATAAACACATGAACACATGAACATATAAACACATGAACACATGAACATATAAACACATGAACATATACATGAACACATGAACACATGAAAATATGAACACATGAACACATGAACATATAAACACATGAACACATGAACACATGAACACATGAACACATAAACACATGAACACATGAATACATGAACACATGAACATATAAACACATGAACATATAAACACATGAACACATGAACACATGAACACATAAACACATGAACACATGAACACATGAACACATGAACACATGAACACATGAATACATGAACACATGAACATATAAACACATGAACACATGAACATATAAACACATGAACACATGAACACATGAACATATAAACACATGAACACATGAACACATGAACACATGAACATATAAACACATGAACACATGAACATATAAACACATGAACACATGAACATATAAACACATGAACACATGAACACATGAACATATAAACACATGAACATATAAACACATGAACACATGAATATAAACACATGAACACATGAACACGTGATGAACACATGAACATGTGATGAACACATGAACACATGAACATGTGATGAACACATGAACACATGAACATGTGATGAACACATGAACATGTGATGAACACATGAACACATGAACACATGATGAACACATGAACACATGAACACACGAACACATGAATACATGAACACATGAACACATGAACATGTGATGAACACATGAACATGTGATGAACACATGAACACATGAACACATGAACATGTGATGAACACATGAACACGTGATGAACACATGAATACATGATGAACACATGAACAATGAACACATGAACACATGAACATATAAACACATGAACACATGAACATATAAACACATGAATACATGAACACATGAACACATGATGAACACATGAACACATGAACATGTGATGAACACATGAACACATGAACACATGAACATATGAACACATGAACACACGATGAACATATGAACACATGAACACATGAACATATAAACACATGAACACATGAACACATGAACACATGAACATATAAACACATGAACACATGAACACATGAACATATAAACACATGAACATATAAACACATGAACACATGAACATATAAACACATGAACACATGAACACATGAACATATAAACACATGAACACATAAACACATGACCATATAAACACATGAACACATGAACATATACACATATAAACACATGAACATATAAACACAGGAACACATGAACATATAAACACATGAACACATGAAAATATAAACACATGAACATATAAACACATGAACACATGAACACATGAACATATAAACACATGAACACATGAACACATGAACACATGAACATATAAACACATGAACACATGAACATATAAACACATGAACACATGAACATATAAACACATGAACACATGAACACATGAACATATAAACACATGAACACATGAACACATGAACATATAAACACATGAACACATGAACATATAAACACATGAACACATGAACATATAAACACATGAATACATGAACACATGAACACATGAACATATAAACACATGAACACATGAACATATAAACACATGAACACATGAACATATAAACACATGAATACATGAACACATGAACATATAAACACATGAACACATGAACACATGAACACATGAACATATAAACACATGAACATATAAACACATGAACACATAAACACATGAACACATGAATACATGAACACATGAACATATAAACACATGAACACATGAACACATGAACACATAAACACATGAACACATGAACACATGAACACATGAACATGAACACATGAACATGAATACATGAACACATGAACATATAAACACATGAATACATGAACACATGAACATATAAACACATGAACACATGAACATATAAACACATGAACACATGAACATATAAATACATGAACACATGAACACATGAACATATAAATACATGAACACATGAACATATAAACACATGAACACATGAACATATTAACACATGAACACATGAACATATTAACACATGAACACATGAACACATAAACACATGAACACATGAACACATGAACATATAAACACATGAACACATGAACATATAAACACATGAACACATGAACATATAAACACATGAACACATGAATACATGAACACATGAACACATGAACATATAAACACATGAACACATGAACACATGAACATATAAACACATGAACACATGAACATATAAACACATGAACACATGAACATATAAACACATGAACACATGAACACATGAACACATGAATACATGAACACATGAACATATAAACACATGAACATATAAACACATGAACACATGAAAATATAAACACATGAACACATGAATACATGAACATATAAACACATGAACATATAAACACATGAACATATAAACACATGAACACATAAACACATGAACACATGAACATATAAACACATGAATACATGAACAAATGAACATATAAACACATGAATACATGAACACATGAACAAATGAACATATAAACACATGAACACATAAACACATGAACACATGAACACATGAACACATGAACATATAAACACATGAACACATGAACACATGAACACATGAACACATGAACACATGAACACATGAACATATAAACACATGAATACATGAACACATGAACACATGAACATATAAACACATGAACACATGAACATATAAACACATGAACATGAACACATGAACATATAAACACATGAACATGTGATGAACACATGAGCACATGAACACGTGATGAACACATGAACATGTGATGAACACATGAACACGTGATGAACACATGAACACATGAACACATGAACACATGAACATATAAACACATGAACACATGAACATATAAACACATGAACACATGAACACATGAACACATGAATACATGAACACATGAACACATAAACATGAACACATGAACATACATGAACACATGATGAACATATGAACACATGAACATATGAACACACAATGAACATATGAACACATGATGAACATATGAACATATGAACACATGAACATATAAACATACATGAACACATGAACACATGAACACATGAATACATGAACACATGAATATACATGAACACACGATGAACATATGAACACATGAACACATGATGAACACATGAACACATGAACACATGAACACATGAACACATAATGAACATATGAACACATGAACACACATGAACACACGTGAACACATGAACACACGTGAACACACGTGAACACATGAACACATGAACACATGAACACATGAACACATGAACACATGAACATATGAACACATGATGAACACATGATGAACATATGAACACATGATGAACACATGATGAATACATGAACACATGAACACATGAACACATAAACACATAAACACATAAACACATGAACACATGAACACATGAACACATGAACACATGAACACATAAACACATGAACACATGAATACATGAACACATGAACATATAAACACATGAACACATGAACACATGAACACATGAATACATGAACACATGAACATATAAACACATGAACACATGAACATATAAACACATGAACACATGAACACATGAACATATAAATACATGAACACATGAACAAATGAACATATAAACACATGAACACATGAACACATGAACATATAAACACATGAATACATGAACACATGAACATATACATGAACACATGAACATATAAACACATGAACACATGAACATATTAACACATGAACATGTGATGAACACATGAACACGTGATGAACACATGAACACATGAACACATGAACACATGAACATGTGATGAACACATGAACACGTGATGAACACATGATATAAACACATGAATACATGAACACATGAACACATGAACATATAAACACATGAACACATGAACATATAAACACATGAACATATAAACACATGAACATATAAACACATGAACACATGAAAATATAAACACATGAACACATGAATACATGAACATATAAACACATGAACATATAAACACATGAACATATAAACACATGAATACATGAACACATGAACACATGAACATATAAACACATGAACATATAAACACATGAACACATGAACATATAAACACATGAACACATGAACACATGAACATATAAACACATGAACACATGAACACATGAACACATGAACATATAAACACATGAACACATGAACACATGAACACATGAACACATGAACACATGAACATATAAACACATGAACACATAAACACATGAACACATGAACACATGAACATGAACACATGAACACATGAACATATAAACACATCAACATATAAACACATGAATACATGAACACATGAACACATGAACACATGAACATATAAACACATGAACACATGAATACATGATGAACACATGAACACGTGATGAACACATGAACATGTGATGAACACATGAACACATGAACATGTGATGAACACATGAACACATGAACACATGAACATGTACATGAACACATGAACATATAAACACATGAACACATGAACATATAAACACATGAACACATGAACATATAAACACATGAACATATAAACACATGAACATATAAACACATGAACACATGAACATGTGATGAACACATGAACACATGAACATGTGATGAACACATGAACACATAATGAACATATGAACACATGATGAACACATGATGAACATATGAACACATGATTAACATATGAACACATGAACACATGAACACATGAACATATAAACACATGAACACATGAACACATGAACACATGAATACATGAACACATGAACATATAAACACATGAACACATAAACACATGAACACATGAATACATGAACACATGAACATATAAACACATGAACACATGAACATATAAACACATGAACACATGAACACATGAACACATGAACACATAAACACATGAACATATAAACACATGAACACATGAACATATAAACACATGAACACATGAACACATGAACATATGAACACATGAACACATGATGAACACATGATGAACACATGAACACACGATGAACATATGAACACATGAACACATGAACACATGATGAACATATGAACACATGAACACATGAACATATAACACATACATGAACACATGAACATATACACATGGACACATGAAACACATGAACACATGAACACATGAACATATGAACACATGAACACATGAATACATGAACACATGAACACATGAACACATGAAAAATACATGAACACATGAAATACATGAACATATGAACACATGAACACATGAACACATGAATATATAACACATGAACACATGAACATATAAACACATGAACACATGAACACATGAACACATGAATACATGGACACATGAACACATGAACACATGAACACATGAACACATGAAACACGAATACATGAATACATGAACACATGAACACATGGACACATGAACACATGAACACATGAATACATGAACACATGAACACATGGACACATGAACACATGAATATATAACATGAACATATGAACACATGAACACATGAACACATGAATATATACACATGAACATGATGAACACATGAATACACATATAAACACATGACCATATAAACACATGAACACATGAACATATAAACACAGGAACACATGAACATGAACACATGAACATATAAACACATGAACATATAAACACATGAACACATGAACATATAAACACATGAACACATGAATACATGAACACATGAACACATGAAAATATTAACACATGAACATATAAACACAGGAACACATGAACACATGAAAATATAAACACATGAACACATGAACATATAAACACATGAACACATGAACATATAAACACATGAATACATGAACACATGAACACATGAATACATGAACACATGAACATATAAACACATGAACACATGAACACATGAACACATGAACACATGAACATATAAACACATGAACACATGAAAATATAAACACATGAACACATGAATACATGAACATATAAACACATGAACATATAAACACATGAACATATAAACACATGAATACATGAACACATGAACACATGAACACATGAACATGAACACATGAACACATGAACACATGAACATATAAACACATGAACACATGAACACATGAACATATAAACACATGAACATATAAACACATGAACACATGAACACATGAACATATAAACACATGAACACATGAATACATGAACACATGAACATATAAACACATCAACATATAAACACATGAATACATGAACACATGAACACATGAACACATGAACATATAAACACATCAACATATAAACACATGAATACATGAACACATGAACACATGAATACATGAACACATGAACATATAAACACATGAATACATGAACACATGAACACATAAATACATGAACATATAAACACATGAACACATAAACACATGAACACATGAACACATGAACATATAAACACATGAACACATGAACACATGAACACATGAACACATGAATACATGAACACATGAACATATAAACACATGAACACATGAATACATGAACACATGAACATATAAACACATGAACACATGAACATATAAACACATGAACACATACATGAACATGAATACATGAACATATAAACATGAATACATGAACACATGAACATATAAACACATGAACACATGAATATAAACACATGAACATATAAACACATGAACATATAAACACATGAATACATGAACACATGAACACATGAACATATAAACACATGAACACATGAACACATGAACATGAATACATAAATACATGAACACATGAACACATGAACACATGAACACATAAACACATGAACACATAAACACATGAACATATGAACACATGAACACATGAACACATGAACATATAAACACATGAACACATAAACACATGAACACATAAACACATGAACATATAAACACATGAACATATAAACACATGAATACATGAACACATGAACATATAAACACATGAACACAAACACATGAACAAAAAAACACATGAACATATGAACACATGAACACAAACACATGAACATATAAACACATGAACATATAAACACATGAACACATAAACACATGAACATATAAACACATGAACACATGAATACAAACACATGAACATATAAACACATGAACATATAAACACATGAACATATAAACACATGAACACATGACTACATGAACACATGAACATATAAACACATGAACACATGAATACATGAACACATGAATACATAAACACATGAACACATAAACACATGAACACATGAATACATAAACACATGAACATATAAACACATGAATACGTGAACACATGAACACATGAACATATAAACACATGAACACATAAACACATGAACACATGAATACATAAACACATGAACATATAAACACATGAACATATAAACACATGAATACATGAACACATGAACATATAAACACATGAAGACATGAACATATAAACACATGAATACATGAACACATGAACATATAAACACATGAACACATGAACATATAAACACATGAACACATGAACACATAAACACATGAACACATAAATACATGAACATATAAACACATGAACATATAAACACATGAACACAAACACATGAACACATGAATACATGAACACATGAACATATAAACACATGAACACATGAACATATAAACACATGAACACATGAACACATGAGCTGCAGGTGCAAATGACCAAAGTCACGAGGTCGTCTGGTCATTCATTCCACACCTTTTGTTTTAGTATTCTTCTTTGCCATGCACAAACTGTTCACACACACACGCACACACACACACACACACACACACACACACGCTGTGTGAGCCAATAGTGCGCAGGCATGCGTGGGTAGAGGGACCCCTGGGGAGTGGAAGTAGGTACTGCAGAGAACTGAGAGGTGGTCTATTTTAAATCACTGCAGCAGCAGAGAGGGGGGGGGTGGGGGGGAGCAACATCAAAGCCACTGGTTAGGATGCTGGCTCGACTTCAGAGCTCCCTCGTTCATACCGCTTGGTCCCAAACTCTGCTCCGGTCTTTTAAACGTGTCTGTGCAGACGATGTCCTGACCCAACAGACTCTCTCAGGCCTCACAGGCCTCATCGTGTTGGTCAGAAACATTTTTAAATATTTAGTTCAATGTTGATTTTAGGGGAGAAATCACTGCCACAGTTTGTTTCCCTCGTGGAATCCATGTCACCAGGCGGAGGTTGTGCTCCGGCCTCCAGTGGCTCGTGATAACAAAGCCAACAGTAAATAGAGGTCTCATGCCTGGTCCATGAAGCGAGCCAATGGGAGGGGGACACGGGTCACATGGTCCAGACATTGTAAACAAAGGGCATGTGGTGGAGTTGTTGTTGGATGATTACTCAACAAAAACCCTCCCAATGTATCTCTGGACGCCAGGGAGCACCGTGCGGTTCTGTTGACGTTCAGGATGTTGCATCATCAGCAGGTGTTGAGATGTCCTTCTACCTCTGAACATGTTTAATACCTTGTTTAAAATAAAATAAAGTTTATGTAATTGTGAAATATTTCCTTCAACCCAGATGTTCAGGAGGCATCTCACTTTGAGTCCAGGAACTGGTTATTAGTTTACGAGTAACAACAAATTGGAATACAATCAAAAACAACAACAACAAGTTATTCTCCAGTTCCACCAGTCGCTACAAAAACGTTCTTCTTTATCTGAGAGAAACTGAAAAGTTTCACCGGAAATAAAATCGGAACTTTCTTTTTAATTAATTTACGTCAACAATTATATCTCCCGAAAATTACACAACAACTGTGCACTTCCTGTCATTGGTTCACATGATGTTGGACCAGAGATGAACCAGTCCAGTCCTTTGAGGAGGCCCAGAGGTGTCTAATTGGCCTCAACTGGTGGCTGATGGGTAATTAGCCACCAGCTGAGGCCAATTAAACACCGTTCCCTGTACCCCACTCCACCCACTCTGCAGCCGAGCATAAATTCACCCCGCTGACACACAACTTTTATTAAGTGACACATTTTTTATATATTTTCTCGCTCATGAATGTTGTAAATTGGATAAATTCCATTAAATCACGATGATAACAGGTTTTTTTTACGCCTGAGAATTCCGTGACCCCATCTTTGTGAGAATCACCACACTAGCGTCGCCTATAATCTGCAGAAGATTGCCGCTCGACATCGACAATGGGTCATAATTAAAGCCTCCGACATGGCCTCCGCGTTAGGCCTTCATCAGACCTTCATCAGGCCTTCATCAGACCTTCATCAGACCTTCATCAGACCCCCACCCGGCCTCCGTCGGCCCCCACCTCACCTCACTCCCGGCTACGCTTCTCCCAACGGCGCTGGAAGACGCTCGCAGCGTGACCCAGAGGTCGATGGGTGTGAAGGGGGGGATAATCCGTTTGTTCAAACTTCTTTTGACGCGCTGATGAAGTGACACTAATTGCCAAAGTGCCACTGAAGAAGTGCTTAATTAATGTAAGAGGGGGGTGGGGGGGGCAGTGGTGACGGTTTCACTAGAATCCGAAGTGGAGCCGTCGGATCCAAAAGGGAAGTGACGGACCACGGGAAGAAAGGTGTTGGGCAGGTGACGATGTAACGAGCTCTTTGTGGTAACCCAAATTTGTCTTCCTTGAAACAACCATGTGTTTTATTCCTGCGTGATGTGAAATAACGATGCTTTGTTGCTGACGTTGAAATATCTTTTGTTTCTGCTTCCCTCCCAGAGTATAATTCTGTTGTTCAGCGACGGTTCTGTGTGATTCATTACCGCTAATGCATTTTATGAAACTGTATCCACTTCTGCAGGAGTAGCTATCATTGGTTTCTACAAATGCTTTCACACTATATGTCTAAATAATTCATAAATCTGTTTAAGAAAAATAAGCACTTTAAACTCAAGGTAACGAGAATGCTGTTAACTTGTCTAACCAAACCAACCAGCCCCAAAAAAAACACATCCTCTAGTTCTTCCTGTCCGAACTAAAGCTGATTTTTAAAGTACATAACTTGCTAAACATTTTTGCTATGTTGCCCTTCTAACCTCTAACCTTTCAACTTCCAGATTTCTCTGTAACCTCTCTTAATTTCTCTTAATTTCTTAAAGGGAACTTTGATAATGAGCGCCTGGCTATTGCTAGACAAAGAATCCCATACCGACTTGGTCGGGTAGTTGACGAGTGGCTACTCGACAAAGGTAATAAAACCCCTTTAACTCCACTAACGACCTCACCGCCTAACCGTCCGTTAACCACCGCTCTGGAGGAGCTGCAGCGCCACGCCACACGGGTGATTGTGATTGGTCCCTGTAGCTAGAACTGTAGGTCCCCTTCAATCCACTGCAGATGTAATCATATGCGCATGATTCAATGCTTCCTCATCTCAATTGGTGTGTGAAAACTGACCTGAAAATCTGACATGTGCCTAAATTGTGCGGCCCAGTTGAGGCCCAGTTCACTGCGTATGAATTGGCAAACATTGCCAATATCCAAGGGGACCATATCCAAAGCACCTAGAAACTGGGGCTGCATCTCTTCAGAGATTTAACCCCCAAATAACCTGACATAACCCCCCCCCCTCCCCCAATAACCTAACTGCCATATAAATAGCCCTATTGATTCCGTGTTGCTTCCTTTCCTGTGTCTTTTGTTGCCTGTGGATGTGAATTTGAAGTGACTATATTTAGTCACAAAAATATGATCTCTGGATTTCCAAGCAGAGAGAGAAAGAGAGAAAACAAGAAAACAAAAAGTCACTAAAAGTTAAAGGGACTGTTGTTGTGTGTTCAGTCGTCAGTCTGCCGCAGTCAGTTCACGGCGAGGCGTCCAGTGATGACCCTTTAACCCTTTGAGTGCCGAATGTCCCGCCCTCTTTGGGCCGTGTGTTTGTGCTGCTGAAGGTGGTGGATTCAAGAACAGCGAAAAAGAAAAGAAGGAGGAGTAAAGACAGCTGAATGGAGTCTGAAAACCTGTGTCTGCATTGCAATAAAAGCATCGCAGAGCTTTATTTCTCAAACCACTATATTTATAAAGGAACTATACACATGCATTTATTCGATAGTGTAGGTTATCATTCTTAGATTAGTAGAATCTCCAAAGCTCTGAGATTTAAAATGATGTTTTGCTAAAATGTGTTGAGATTCTCATGAATTTAATTTATTTAAGTATTAGCCAATTAGCTTTTAGGGTCCTTGGTAACTGCATTGTGATGGATAACAAAGGCTGGGGGGGGGGGGGGGGGGGTCTGAGGGGATTAAAAAAGAGTCAGAGAGCAAATGAAAATATTTATGAAAAAAAGACAAACAAGATAAATGAAACACTCCACGCATATTTATTTAATGAAAACAAAACAATCCGTTGATTCATTATCAAGCTCCTATGAACTGACTCTTCCGATATATCCGGGGGGGGGGGGAGGGGGGGTATCCTAACTTTCCGAGCAGAAGTTAGGACACAAATAAGACTCCAAAAAACGTGATTAATATTGGATGAGAAATCGGATTAATAAAAAATGGCTTATCCACTTTAAAAATGATGTACGCGTGCCGTGAAGTGTAAAGAGAAGGAGCCGGAGAGGCAATATGCGTTATGCTCTTTCTTCTCTCTTTCTAAATGAGTCCGCATCCAATCATTTAGATAAGAGCGTAGAGGAAATATACAAATGATCCCCATCAAACCTCAAGTGAGGTCTTTCAAAGTGGTAATGATATATTTTTGATGTACTGTTTGCTCATAGAGAATAACGAGGGGGGGGGGGGGGGGGGGGACATTTCAGATCTCAAAGGGTTAAATCCGTTGATTTGATGAGGAAGCGTCTAGAACATAAACGTCTAAGCAGAATCTAACCACCTAACAGCAAATCAAACTCCCCCCACACTAACCACTGAGGGCTTCTCTCACGACTACCCCCGCCCCCCCACCCACCCACCCTCCGCCGCCAATTGGAAACCATTCGAGAAACTTTCCAGCTCCCACCCTCCACCCCAGCTGGTGACAAATTCAGAGAGCCCTCAGTTATAACCTTGTTATAAACTATGTTTCACTTTTTTAACGCAATTGGACCTGGATGTCACTATTTGGAAGAACTTGGACAGGTCGCGATCACTTGGGACCTAAAAAAATGACAAATAAAAAAAGAAAAGCTAACTAAGTTCTAACTTCTACTAAAAGAAACCAATCTTCTGCTGGCATTTCGTCTCCCCTTGTCTCCACGTCCACGCGATGCAAAACTCAGAGGGTTAAAAAATAAAACGAGTAACTGAACGCCAAATAAAAATGACAAAAATGGGTCGTTTTTAAACCAAATGTGTTTGAAATTGAGGTCCCTTTAACATTTATTGCCTTCGCTGCTCATGTTGTGATGGTGCCGTGGTAGATGTCATGTGCTCTGCAGGCTGGATGCTGTGTGGATGTCTGAATGAGTGTCACAGACGGCCGTGTGGTGAACAGACCGTCATCGATGTTACCAACACAAGAGTTTTGGTCTCCGACATGTGGAGACTTTAGTCAACGACCGCCTCAAAGTGTCTTGACCGGCGTTCGCCTCATCACCGGCCCCCACGGGTCTCTTCTCCACGCCTCAGGACAGAATCAAAGCACTAATCTCGCCCGAATCGCGTGTTTTAGTCTCACACACACGGTGATGTAATGGAAGTCAACGTGTCGTGGAGGAGAGCTCAGCCTCCCATCTCCGTGAGGGGGGGGGGGGGGTCACGGCGCCAAAAGTTATTCAACAGCTCCATCGAGCCCAAAACTTCCTGATATGCGCCCTCTTTAACGTCTTTCTCCTGCGATGGATCCGTCCTCCCAGGTGTTCTGCTCCCGCCCCTCCCTCTGCTACGTTCCTCCTCTTTTTTTATTTCCATCCCTCTCCAAAAAACCCTGATGAGCTTTTATCTCTCCAGAGGCGCAAATAATGTGCTGCCGCTTCCCGATCTCATCGTGGGAGCTCACGACGATGACAAACAACCGGCGAGAAGCAACTCCCTTCGGCTGTTCCCTTCAGCGGACGAGCAAGGAAGCGAATAAAAGCTGCTCGAAGAATCGGAGCTTCATGTCCGGGAGCCGATCCCTCCGGAGATCCCGAAAACAACGAGCGCTGAGTGCAGGGAGGGATGCTACCACGGCGGGTCTCTGTGGCCGAAAGGCTCGAGCAGAGCTGGAGGACCGTGTTTAATGTTCAGGGTTTTTATATCGTCTGGTGTGAGCTCCACGCTAATCAAAGGCAATCAAGTCCTCCCACAGGGTGTGTGTGTGTGGGGGGTGGTCCACAGCCCAAATCAACATCTCCAGGCTAGTTGTCGGTCCAGATCAACTATTCATGATCATCCTGGCTTCATTTCGGGGATTATCTCACATCGGGTCTGTCTCTCAGCCCCGTGGTGGGCCGGGCGCCCTGCTGAGTCACGATCTCGTGTTCTCGTTTGATCTCCCTGCACTCAACTGAGTCTTTGAGGGGAAGTTGGCGTAAATTGTATGAATCCTAACATGCTTGTACATGAGTGGGAAAGTGGCTGATAGAAGGGACACTTTGCTGACACTTCATGGTGCCCCCACCACGAATTGGCCTAAAAACAGCCCAGTGGGAGTGACTAGAAACAGAAGATTCTCCCGCCGTCTCTCTTCCTCGACAGTACCACCTCCTTACGATCTATGTGCAGATATAGCATCAGAGATGTAATCCGGTCGCCGCCACAATCTCGGCACCCTCAGCTACCTTCAAGGGCCGCGGTGCTTCACAAGACCTTCAGTGTAGCTTCATGCCAGATCCGGCCTCTCGTCTCCATTGTCAAACATCCGTAGTGTTCTACTCCAACCGGCCCGACATGTGAGGATGGGAAAAAAAGCTCAAATGCTCTTCATTACCAAAGCGATCCGTGTGTCGAGGAGATGCTTCATACTGGACTCATCCCAGCCCCACTGGGCTCTCCAGTGTTCCTCTTCTCCTGCTTCATTCTTTCTTCTTTTTCTGTGGAGAAGAAGAATGGAAACAGGGGGGAGTTCTTGTTTGTTGATAGGGATACGAGAAATACTGCAGGCGCATGAAGGATTCGTGAGCGCAACCCCATGAAGACTGCTCGGCACATCACAAAGCCTAAATTGACTGAGTTGACTGAATTCTGGGCCGTCCCTCCCACCCTGCGACTCAGCAAGGACAAAAAACCTTCTTTTTTTTTCGGATAAAAGCTCCTTACAACCATATGGCATCACTCCTCTCTGCGAGATAACAGGAGGGAGGATGAGAGAGGCGTAATGATGACGGCGGAGGTGGAGAGATGGCCCTCTCCTGCAGCTGCAAGTCCTTTTCATATCCCATCCACCGAGGACGGGTACGCTGAGATCATCCTCCATACCCCCCCCCCCCCCCATCCCTTTCAATCCTCGGCCTTACAGCCAGAGGAGGGGCCAAGCACCACCACCCCCTCCCTACGTACATTCTGGGGTGTTGTAGCGGACATAGACAGCCATTATTCCCCCGTGCATTAGCACAACCGAGAGTGGCCCAAGCCCGGCCCACTCCCTTAGCTTAGCTCAGCTCGTGATAACCCACTACGACTCGGCCAATTCTCTCTCGAGAAGTAAAGTTGAGGAGGATGCTGCACCGACAGAAAGCTGAAGAAGTATTTGTAACGGACATGAGACCAAACGATGCAACCTGGTAAAACCTTTGAGCTCTGAGGTCCGTCATTCGGCCAAAATCCTCAGGCCCACGTCGCCTGTTTACAGAAACTTCAACTGTATTTCAAGCAAAAGACAAAATTCCACACAAGCAATGCTCCCATGGAGTGGTAGGATCCAAATATGGGTGAAAAATAAGTACAGATAAAAACCATTCGGCAATGACATCTATTGGACCACCTCCGGTAGACCCCTTCAGCACAAGTCCTGATAACGCATTAGTATTGGACAACCCTCTCCTCATCCACGAGCCTCTTCACTGGACAAACAACAGGGATACAGGAATATATGGCCTCAGGTAGACAACCACAAAGGTAACCTTGGAAACAAAAGAGAGTATGGAAGCGGGCATTCCATATCCTTTCAATCCTCTCCCTTCGTTGTGCTTCGTTCTGCCATTCTCACTGACTCACTATATCTCCTCCTACTTATTATGTCACTCCCATGCGTCGCTGTTTGTGTCTCTGTCGCCGAGCCACAGTCTTCAGCTGCATGATTCCGTTTGTTATTTTTTTTATCAAGCATGTCATGCCCCACCCCCCCCCCCCCCCCCTCCAAAAAGCCCTCGGCCCGTCTCTTTGACATTCTATCCCCATGCCGACTCGCCCTTTCTCTGTTCTACTCGTCTGTCATCCTCCCTCGCTCTTGTCATCTCTCATGTCCCCATTCTCTCAGTCGCCCTGTCCAACCTCCTCTTTCTTTGGCGCCTCTCTCTCTCTCTCTCTCTCTCTCTCTCTCAGGCATTCGATAACTCAGCCGCTGCCCTATGGCCGGTACCAAAAGAAAGTAGATTGCGTGTTACATATCAGTTTTCTTTACTCGTGATGATTTATTGTTTATCAGACGGCTTCAGCTGAAACGCCTCCTCAGCTATCAGCCACTAAGCCCCCCTGGGTGATCCAACGGGAGGCGGGGGTGATCGTGGATGGTAATGCCTTTAGAATTAGTCGTGCCCACCTTCTTTAACCCAGATATCTGGGAGCACAGCTCGTAGCCAGGATACTGTGTTATCTCCGACTGGAGGACAGGAGCAAAGATTTACTCGGCTGCAGTGAGTCTGAAGCACAGTTTCTAGTCGAGGAGGATTCACACGCCGAGAAGTACAATATGTGCTCCTCCGCCGGCTCCATCACATTGCTATGCATCTCCATTCAGAGCGATGTTACGACACTTTCCTGTGAAACACGTGAGGGGCACTGTGTGCTACTTCGTTGATTATATATTCCCTCGTGGATTTCATGAGAGGACACGACATGGATTTAAATGAAACAGGGACTATTGAAATTTTAGGGGGGATACGCGGCTGTCTCGAGCCATAAGAGATACAGAATAGTTCCAGGACACGTGCAGCTGTCACTGTCTCACTGTCATGCAGGAGAGAGACTGAACACCAACAACAAACAGCAGCAGCAGACGAGTCCGCGTGGTTGAGGGCTCTGTCGGTGCTCACGCTGATTATTAACCTGGGGGTGTGTCCTCTGTTTAGTCTGAGCCTCCGGTACCGGCAGCTTGACAGGGTAGCCCGTTTCGTTAGCATGCTAGTGGCTAAAACATGTTCATCAACCAGTTGAATGAAGTAAAAGTAAACACAGAAAGGAGGACGTTCAGCGGGTGCTGTGTCAAACAAGTCAGGAACAATATAAGGCACCACCCGCCCTCATAAGTGACGGTTAGCTCACCAAATATGAGGCAAAAACGTCTCCTTCTGGCTCTACTAGGGCGTTGTCCGCCATTTTGCTCCAGACCTAAATACCGTGACTACTATGAGATCAATAGCAATAGAACTTTGTGCGGATGAGTAATTCCTTAGGATGAATTGTGAGGACTTTGATCGTCTGACTTTTCATTTAGCGACATAATTGGGTCAACATTTAATGCTAATTCTATGTGTTATGACCGTAAATCCGTGCAGAATCCGCTCGACTAATGCTAATGCTAGTGTCAACACACTGGACTGAGGTTGTGAACATCGTAAACATGTTGACTGCTAATCATCAGCCTGTTAGCATTGTCACGTGTAGCCTCTCAGAGCAGCTGGCATAGCTACGTCTTGCTTTAATATGCATGACAGCCTTCCATCGTGTTCTTCCTCCTCATCTGCCTCACACACAAAGACATAAATATCTTTGAATCGCCCCGTCCTTAGGCCTCTGCCACATGGTTTCTTCTTCTTGCCTGTCACTTTAAGAAGCCCGAGGAGATCCACTACCTAAAACTGGTATAATAGACCCTCATCAATATGCAAACCCTGTGAGCTGTGCTGTCTACAACACACACACACACACACAGTGAGCTGTCAAAACACACATGCAAACACGCAGAGTGAAAGGCGTATGTAACTAACAGTTGGGCAAATACACACAGCTTGAAAAGGCCAACTATCACAAACGTAAAGGTCATTTCACTGACGTATTTCATATTCGTTATTGTATAAAGTCGCACGCGGCCTCTCCTCCGCCGCAGCGCTGTCACATTAAGGGCTGTGATTGCTCGTCATGCAGAGCCCCCCCCCCCCCCCCCCACAAACCCATCTCCCCTCCATCTCCCCTCCATCTCCCCTCCCGCCCGGCTAGCCCCAACTCCGCTACTGCCCGCCCGCTGCCCCAAATTGCCTCTAAAACCACATGTCACTTTTGATTTGACCCGGCAGACCCTGAAACAATAACTTCATCAGGGCCCTGTTAGAGTCCCGTCTCGACCAGACAGCCTCCGGAAAAAAAAGAAGAAGAAAAAAAAACGCTGATTTCCCTTCATCTAGCCTAGAGGGCACCTTTCTTTTTCGCTCTGCCTCAAATGGGATGAACGCACTCCCCCGTCACATGTGAAGCAACACGGAAGGATCCAGGATGTAGGGTCGCCCATCGGGTCCTTCGGAGGTATAACTCTGCATCATGACAATAAGCCTCTTCTCGACATGGCTCCCTGGCTCCGGCTGTCACTGCGACACCAGAGACCCCCCGGGGGTGAACCGACCCATCCGAACGGATCATCTTCTGGCTACCAGTTGCTGCTCGCACACACGGGGAAGAAACATGAGGTGTTTTGGAAAAACAAAAAGAAAGCATTCGGGAATCTGGACGATGACGTGTTCCGTGACCTTGGACTGGAGAGTGTGGGGCTTGAAATGAGAGAGCCCCTGGGCTGTGGGTGTGAATGAATGTGTCCTTTGGTCAAGGACGGTGGGAGATTGATACCGGTGGAGTCTGTTCATGTGCGTTCCGAAGGTGTGATGTCTCGAGGTTCTGTGCGTGGTTATTCTCCTGTTTTCTCCACGCTGACGTACACAGTTTGACAATCCGTCCCACCCGACCGCTCCCATTCCTTTCATTTTCATTTTTCATCGCCACTCCCACACCAAACCGATAATAGAGTGAGACTCCAGCCGTTATGTCAACATGCCAGACATTAAGTCTCATCATTAGGAAGTTCGGGAATGGTAGCCCCCCCCCCCCCCCCCCCGACGGGCCTATAATGATCTGATAATGGGATGACACGTGTAATGGCCCATCTCTGTGGAATAGGTGCATCTCTTCCAGCACTTATGTGCAAAACGTACAGATACACATATAGTAAATGTGGTTTCACGCCAACATACACACACACACACACACACATTCAATTCAATTCAGTTTCTTTTGAAAAGCCCAACATCACAAATTACGATTTCTCCTCAGAGGGCTGACCTTTGACCTCTTATCGGATCAGGACAAACACATTGGATCAGGAAAAACATGCATTAATAGACATTTTAATGCAAAATAACATGGATAATAGACATTTTAAAAGAAGAAAACATGCAAAATAGATATGTTTGTATGCTACATATATGTCAATGAGGAATCCCATATAGACTGAGAGTAAATCATAATTACAAGATGCCAGTTTCAGGAAAAGACATGTGCATGAGGTGCATGAGGGACATGAGCTGCACATGTGCGGACATATACGTAACGTAGTCTTTCATATCTCAGTAAAAAGCAAACAATATTTCAACACGATTCCATCAGGTGAGAATTAAACATTGGCATTGTAAGTGTCTTTAAAAACACGTGTTTCATGTTTTAACTGCTCGTGGGTTTTTTCCCCGTTTAAAGAACACGTTCATAGCTTGAGGCAAGAAAATAAATACATGGTCAAATTTAGAAAAATATATTTTTGTTGGGTTAAATGTAAGGTTCTTGTTTTTAACATAGAGAACATACAGAAGCCTCCCGGTTGGATGTATCACATTTAAAATATCGATCCACCCCGACCTCTTTTTATAGACTTTGATTAAAGATAATAAACACATTATTTCTCATAATAATCCGAAAGTACATTTGTTCCCTCAAAATGTTATTGACGATGCCATTTCATTTTTTGGAGACCGTTTCGGAGGTCCGACCCAGGAAACTCGACACGTTGCTCTCAGACGCACACATTAGTGTCGTATCCCTTTCACAAACAATCCCACACATTGATTTATCCATAAAAGCTCTTTGGCTTCTCCTCTAAGAAGTTACCTCATCGGTTCTACTTTCACCCCCCCCCCCCCCCTACCACCACCATTCTCCTACTTCCCTCATATATACGCATGACTCATATTAGGGGTCAACGTTGTGCATCGTACCCAGCGACGTGGTAGAACGTCCCCGTGGAGTATAGCCTACAGGAGAGGAAGAAAAAGTATGAATAAAAAACCATCAGCTGGAGAAAATACAGGCAGAAAAACCACCACACCTGTTAGCCCCGCCCCCATGCCCCCCCCCCCCCCCCCCCCCCACGTCAACACGAGTCCCGGTAACACATTAGAATTGGACCCTGGTTAAATGGTTCGGCCCTGTCCTGCTGTCATCCCTCCATCCCTCCAGATGGATGGTAATAACCACGAGTGAGGAGGAGGAGGAGGAGGAGGAGGAGGAGGAGGAGGAGAGCCCCCGCTGAATTAAACATGTCCTCACAGCGAGGGTCTTATTCCCGTCCTCTTGCTGGCAGAGCGAGGCGGAGGTACTTCATCACGCCGTATTCCATCTCGGGGCGAATGAGATGCTTTTTGGCTGTGAACCTCCAGCCTCGGGGTCAAGGCGCAAACTGCCCCCGCAAGTTATTTGACTGCCAGATTCAGGCTGCGAGATAGTCCCCCCCCCCCCCCACCGGCCCCCGTAATGGATGCACGGCCAGAAAACCAGGGTCCAATCCCCCTAAAGCGTTGCCCGGGAAACCCCGCGTGGTGTGAACCCCCCCCCCCCCCTCGCGTCTCCGTCTCTGTGCCCGGTGAGTTCCACGGAGACCACGACTGATGACTGACAGTGTCCTCTGCCCCTCCCTCTCTCTCTCTCTTTGCTTCCCCCTCTTCCCATGGTTTCTCCTCCTCGCTCTTCCTCTGCCATTGTTCTCCGTCCTCCTCTCCCTCCCGCGCGCAACCAGGTCGCCAGTTGACCATCTTCAACAGCCAGGCGTTCATCATCATCGGCGGCGGCGGCGGCGAGAAGGGGCGCCACTTCCAGGGCCAGATCTCCGGCCTGTACTACAACGGCCTGCAGGTGCTCAAGCTGGCGGCCGAGGCCGACGCCAACGTCCAGACCCAGGGCAACCTGCGGCTGGTGGGCGACGCGCCCGCGGTGCTCGCCGCCGACACCACCTCCACCACGCCGCTGGCCGACATGTCCACCACCATCATGGAGACGACCACCACCATGGCCACGACCACCACCCGGAAACAGCGCTCGCCCACCATGAGGGACAGCGTCACGCAGGTGAGCGGCCGCGAGGGAAGGTTGAGGTCGCTTTGATGTGATCGGCTAAAGATCTCTCGGGGAACCTCTAACTCAAATAAAACTATGAATCTAATTGCCACCGTGGGGGTTTCAGTTGAGGCGGCCGAAAGAAAGTAGTGTGCATCTCCGTGTGTCATTATTCTGATAATTTATTGACCAAACAAACAAAAAGAACAAACAAAAATGTTGACGCTGCCTCTCGCGTGCTGGGAGAACACCATCGGCCACCCAGGTGCATGCTGGTCCGGAAGCTGCCCACACCTCCATAGAAACACAGTGTTACGCAATCAGTAACCAATCCTACAACGACACACATTTAAATAACAATCACAATGAACGAAACTAAACTACAACTATCATGAGAAAAAAAGCTCTTCTAATATAACCTAAATAAGCAATGAATAATCAATATTACTTTACAATAAAACTAAATACAAACATCAAAATAAATAACAACAACAGCCACTTTGAGAGGTGCTCTCGCCGCTCGGCCTGAGGGGTCATGTCACCGCGTTCTGTGGCTCTGAGACCCTCAACCCTGCGATGTGGACTCTGAGAAGACACGGAGGACCAAACGTGATCCCGGCAGATCAACAACAGGCGGGAGGAACGAGGCGGAAAGGAAACTCCGGGTGCCATGAACTTCATATTGATCACTTTTCTGCACACGCATGCCAAAGGGCGATGATTTATGGTCTGGTGATTATCCCCGTGCACTTTAGCCGCCGTCGTCATGTAAGTAACAATTAGCAAAAGTGCCGTTGCCCACACACCGGAGCGTCCGGACCCACGACTCTCATTAAAAAATAAGAGCGCTACAGTAATAACAGACTCCGTGTGGTCGCACCAGTGTGATTATCCACAAGCTGTGTGCAGAGAGGAGCTTCCTGCACAGCATTTTAAAGTAAGTTATGCAAATAAGACACCTGGAAGAGCCCTTAAAGTCAACTATTTCTATGCTGTTGCATAACTTTGTCGTGTACAGACATAAACAAGCCAGCTATTGAATACTTTAGACTTCCAAAAGGGAAATAAAAAGGCAGCATATTTCCCTCACTCAGCTTATCTGAGATCAGTCGGCCGATGTCCCTCACATCTGCGCTCGTCACATTCAGAATATATTTAGACGGGTTTATTTATAATCGTCTCAAAAAACCCTTCATGGAGTTCAAGCTGTGCAAGTCCTCGTAGTTATTATCGCAGCGGTGCCAATTGAAGGGGAAGTCAAGGCGATGGCGTGATTGCGTAATTCCACGCCACTTTTGTGTCGCAACCGCCGCCTTCTGAGAAAATAAGAACGTTGGTTTGAACGAAGTGGCTCGCAAACTTTTTCTGTCACGTCCCACTTCAGAGGAGGAGGATCGAACTGAAGGTTTTTTATTCTTTTTTTTATTGAAATAGCAACTTTTTTTTACTCCATCTGTGCTTTTTCAACTAATAAAATTACTTTGCAATCACTTTCAATTAAACCAGATTGCTCCATCAGACGAAAAACTTTTCAGTTTTCAATCACTTTCTTTTTTTGTGTGCAAAAAAACAACTCATATTTGGCCAAAAAATTGCTTATTTGGGCTTCACTTAACTAGTTTTGCACTGAATATATTTTCAAGATAAAACAATAAAGTGCAACCTGTGAAAAACTCAAATCTGTTATAATGTTTTTTTTAATCTCCATTCCCCCTCGCGCCTCCACCTGTAATTCCTCGGCACGCCACTAGAGGGCCACGCCGAGGCTTTGAGAACCTCTGGTTTCAACATGAAATCTTGCTCATTTGGTTTTTTTTTCTTCTCGTCTTTTAGCGAAAGCAAAGCAGTGATAAAAAAGGTGGTCCCGAGCGCGTGGAGTAGAGCCGGTTAGTTACAAGTGAAACTCTGTGGACTGGAAGGTCGGGCCGGTCGGCATGACTTATTCAGATGAATGGTTTCGTGTTTCTGCGTCTTCTCTCTCAACATGAGATCGATGCAACCCGACTCTCAAGAAGTCACGTGGCGCCATCCACTCGGTTCCATATCGTCTCTCTCTGGCCGGCAGACATCTTGGCGGGACAAGTCTGAAGGTAGACTTGTGTCTTTACGACGCGAACAAACAAACAAAAAGGTTTTAAAGAGCAGATTTCTCGTTTGTACGTTTTGCTGATGAAGTCCCTCCTCACCGTGACTTCCCGAGAGCAAGTCAAACCCACCAATAGAAACTCCTCGCTCAGTCAGTAGCCTAAGCCCCGCCCACTACGTCCAAACTGAACTCGTCGATTTTCATTTTTGAGAGCACAGGCTGCTGTTTTTTTTTTTTTTTTTTTGAGAACCGAATAATTTTATTTTGAGAGCAAAACTTTTTTTTAAATTTGAGAGCAAAGGTTTTTTTATTTTGAGTGAATTATTTATTTATTTTAACAAATTTCTTTTTCCAGAGCAAATATTTTTATTTTGAGAGCAAAAGTTTTGAATTTGAGAGCAAAAGTTTTGAATTTGAGAGCAAATATGTTTTATTTGAGAGCATATGTTTTGGGTTCTAGTTTCATCAATCAACTTACTTTCAAACGAGAAATTTGCTCTCTTTTTGTTGTTGTTTGCGTAATAAATACACAAACAACATCCGTCCGTGGTCAGCGTGCAGCGAGCCGGTTGTCTAGATCTCTGCAAGTGTTGTTAGCGGCCTTAACGTCCGCGCTGCGTTCACCGACTGATGTTTACGTCGGGTCCTAAAGAAAAGCAGCTTTTTTAGAGTGCTTCTTATTGCTAAGAATCTATCTGTCAGCTAAAGTACACAGACTGTAACATCTCGTGCTTTATTATTATTACTACGTGGCGTAATCGCCCCGACGATCCAGAAAAGACTTTAAAGGATGTCGAGACGTTGCCGACGAGCCGCTCATCCGTCGCCAGAGACGTGTTGCTGCGGCAACAACAACAAAGGTAACAATAAAAGCATCACGGGAGCATCAAACAGATTCATATTCAGAGCGAGTGTCATTTTTATTCAGGAGTTTGTTTTGCGGGGAACGAAGACAAAGGGAGAAAACAATAGAACTATACAAGCACATTAACTAAATAATCGTTGATAATTAGGTTGATTTTTGTTCCCGAGATCTGTGAGACAGCGAACACATTCTTTGATATTTGCTCTTCTGAACACCTCCCCACCCCCCACCCCCCTTCCCCCCCGCCTGGCCCGTCTGTATTTTGGGGGAAGAGCCGGCGCCGCGCAGCGAGTGTTGAGTGACGACAGTTTAAATGGAACACAAGACAAATGGATATTTAGCATGAGCGGTGGTGTGTTGTGTTTTCACAAGATGGGGGGGGAAAAAACTCAGAATAAAGACTTTTTTTTCCTCACCTGTTTCCCAGGTGAACTACAGAAGAGGAAAGTAATTCATGTGTATTCTCACAGATGGAAATACATTAACATTCAAAAGTTTAGGGTCACGTAGAAATTTCCTTATTTTTCAAAGCACTGTTTTTATCAATGAAGATAACATAAAATTAATCATAAATACTCTCTCTACATAGTTAATGTGTAAATGACTATTCTCTGGTGTTTAATGAAGTCTCTACAGAGGTGTGTAGAGGCCCATCTCCAGTGTTCTAGTGGTACATTGTGTTATCGTCTTAGAAGACTAGCGGAGGGGTAGAAAACCCTTGAAACCCCTTTTTATGTGAGCGCAGCTGAAAACAGTTATGCTGGTGAGAGAAGCTATAAAACTGGCCTTCCTTTAAACCACAAGTTTGAAGAACAACATTAATATTTACAATAAAAATCATTATTTATAACCTTATCAATGTCTTGACTATATTTTATATTCATTTTGCAATTAATTTAAATAAATAAAACTGTGAATTTTCATGGAAAACACCAAATGGTCTGGGTGACCCCAAACTTTTGATCGGTCGTGTAATCTCACATGTTCATCTTTTAGTGGATGAACAAAGTGTTGAGCTAAAAACATTAAAAACGCAGCACTGCAAACAATAATGTTGCATTCAAGTTGCTGTTATAATTAAGAGGTAAATGAAGATGTATGTTTTACTATGTGCTATGTGGGTTCAATTATAACTGATTAAGGTCTTTACTCATTTACTCAAGGCTCCTGTATGTAGAACTAGAAGCTCGACTGAGCTCTATTGTTTCTTAATTGTAGAAACGTGAGAAAATAACATATTAACTTTTTCCAAATAAAACACCAGGTTGGAAAAAGATAATTCAGTATTAGTTATTTGAGCTTTGTATTACCAAGATGTGAAACCACATGAAGAAATATTAATGTAGAATAACCATTCAGGAATGTCTTAGATAACTGGTGAGCGGGGTTCGATTCCCGGGTCCGCTGTCCTTGAGCAAGGCACTAAACCCCCAAATTGTATGTGAATGTTAGAGACTGCTGATGTGCAGGTAGAACATTATAGCTCCTCCCACCGGTGTGTGAATGGGTGTGAGGTGCAGGTCCATTTTGGAGAAAATAAATGAATTTTAATTTCTAATTACAGTTAGACTGGCATTACATCACAATAGATTATTACTTTATAGCAACTAGCAAGTCCATTTTTTTAATTAACAGTTATATTAGTCACACTTTCATAAGTAACACACACACATATATATATATATATATAAATATATATAATATATATACATACTGTATATCTTATTATATATATATATATATAATATATATACTGTATATATCATATAATATATATATATTTATATCTTATTATATAGATATACATATTATTTATATATATATATATATATTATATATATGTATATATATAGTTATATATATATAGTTATATATTATTATATATATTATATACATATTATTAATATATATATATAATATATATATTATAAATATATATATATATAAATATATATATTATATATAATATATAGATATATATATTTGGATATATATTTAGATAGATATATATGCAGTCCTTTGGGTAGTTAATAATCCATCCTTCAGAGCCTGTGGTGTAATTTTGTGCTCGAGCAAACATAGTAATAGCATTATAAACACCGCCAACAGGAGCTCCGCAGCTCTTAATGAATAATCCCGCCCAGACACAGCGGAGACGGACCGGGGTGGCGGGAAGCAAGCGAGCGGAAAAAAATACAAATTTCAATTTCCCCAAAAGCTCTGAGCGAACCGCCGCGCTGCCGCAGCTTTGATCATCGTGGAATATAATGTGCTTTGATGCTGTTGAATAAAAGATCTACCTTTTGATGTGTGTGTGTGTGGAGGTGTGTGTGTGTGGCGGGGGGGGGGGTTCTCTGGGCTTCACTTGTCCCGCTCTGACCCACATCTGGTGTTGCGGTGTTATAGCACTAAGAGCTACAAGCTGTGTCTCCAGTCTGAGGGACTCCCACTTGGAAACTGGTGGGAAACGTTGTGACCTGGTCCAACGGGGGTTTGGAGTTCCACTTCCTGTCGCTCGCTCTCCCCGGCAACGTGCATCAGTGTATTCAGTCAATTAAAGCGCCTGCTGGACACACAATGTGGGTCATAAATGATGAAGCTCAGGCTGTGGCTTATTGAGAGAGAACTAAATGCAGTCTGGCTGTTGAATCAAGAAGGTAAGGTGTGTGTGTGTGGGGGGGGGGGGGGGGGGGTCGAGTGGGTGTTGGGCGTCTGAGCGTCTGTCATATAGCGGTCGGCTTTGTAATTAAATACACTGTTATGCCAGTAGGGGGCGTTGGATAGCCCAGTAATTACTTTAAGAACATTAAAGATAGCAGAATCAAATGATGGAGAAATATTTAAAATGTAAAATTACTCATTTAAAAATAAGTAAAATGCAGACTCTGAACTGACGTGTGATTGTTTTGGTGTCGCGGTGCCACGGGATTTTATTTATTGTAAAGAAAAATGTGCCGGAGCTCAAAAAACGGTTGAAAACCACCACTGTGTAGACACACAGAGTCCTGTTTAAGACTAAAAACACTTCTTTGAGCTCGTTTCCCATTCGACTTCACATCTCTTACTCACATTGTTTTAATCTTATACATACTGTACATGTTTCTACGCTGTTGTCTTCAATGTCTTTGTTTATATTCATCCTGTTATTTGTGAATCACATGTACGTACGACGACAGACTAACCAGAGTCAAATGACATGTATGTGCATCAACAAATAAGAGTTACATGCAGAATGAAGCCCGAAGCCCATTTTCTTTTAAAAAAACATTTAAAAATATTTTTAAAACCACAAGGTGAATGCCTAACATTACATTTAGAAATGTTCTAACTGACTTTCAGTTTTTTATTCTGAATAATAAAGGTCCATAGGAAATATAAGAAAATGCTATTAATGACAACTTGATGGCCAATGAAGCTGATTCTGATTCTGATAAATCAGTCAATAAATAACAGGGGTTCAAGAACATATGGATACATAATATTAGTTTTTTAATGAATATTTTGGTGGCAGCCAGCGGCTCATTGATGCCGTGTTTCACGGGGACTGTGACACATCCCACTGTCCTGATATGAAGCGTTTGTAATGCAGACGGCGGTTTAAATGAAATTAGATTGAAGGAAGCTGCTCAAGAAGAGATGCTCAGGTCGTGAGGGTCCTCAGACCGTGTGTGTAAGTGTGTATCCGAACCCTCCCTGGCGTCCCGTGCTGTGAACGTGTCCTGACTCTCTCTTTATCTCTTTATCTCCTCTGCTTTCTGTCTCCGGTCCTCCAGAATGCGGATGACCTCTTGGTCGCGTCGGCCGAGTGTCCGAGCGATGACGAAGATTTGGAGGAGTGTGAGCCCGGAAATGGTGAGTCAACTCCGGGAGTTCTGTCTTCATAGTACTCGGGTGTCCAGAACAAAGTGCAGCCTAGAAAACAAAAAGGTAGAGTCGCCTTCGACTACTGCTCCACGTCCACCGGCTCTCTGTGACCGCCAGGCCTCTCTGTGTGCAGCTCTGATTGGTCCAGGTGTGTGAAACCCTCCGTCCCAGTTCTCCTCTTCGTCATGAAGCAGCAGGCAGTCCATTACTCTCTCGGGTATCTGGCGTGTGCACGCCGATCTCCCGGCCCGATATTTTAACGAGGCGTGACAGTTCTGAATTGGGGGGGGGGGGGCATGTGGCCCGGTGGCCGAGGCTCTGCGGGTCAAGCGATGTTAAAGGCCGTGTGGTTGACTCCAACGGCTCTATAAGGTCGGCTTTATACTTAAAAAGCTGCCGAGAACCCAACCCGCGCTCTGGGAATTCAATGTTCACTTCAATTCAGTTTATTTTTTATAGCCCAAGATCACAAATTACGAATTCTCCTCAGAGGGTTTTACAATCTGGACACAGACGACATCCCTGACCTTTGACCTTTCACATTGGATCAGGATGAACTCCCAAGAAATAGATTAAAACCCCTTTCAGGGGAAAGAAAAGGTGAGGAACTCTTCAGGAGAGAACAGAGGAGGATCCTGAATAGACGTCATGTGACCAGAAGGAATCATTACAGTCACAACCCATTCAATCAATCTGACCTCTCTAACCTTCCCTTCCTCTCTAAGATCCTCGAGGAAGTAGTCTGGAAGCCTTAACTCAGGAATCTAGCAGACGAAATATGAATCTGCAGATCCACGTGAGGACGTTTCACCGTGACAGATGGCGTCTGACGAGGCGGCTGCTGTTCGGATGTTGGTACATATTTAAACGTCTGCAGTGGGCGGCTTGAAAACAACAATCGCCCGAAAGAAACCGGAGACTGAGACGCTGCCGCAGCGCCGACTTTCTTCTTCTTTGTGGACTCATAACAGCAGAAAGTGTTCTTCTGGAACCTCGTTATAACACCCGGGGGCAAGAGTTCGTAAACACACACTCGATTTGCATTTTGTGGATCGCGGGGCGGGATGGAGATGAGTCACACACATTCAGCTTAAGTTTATTATTAGATTCAAGATGGAAGAGATTCTGAGTTAAGAATGTTTGACACGGGACACGCCGACAAGTCACGAGAGATAACGCAGAAGTTAGAAGAAGAAGCATTATTCTGCAGGTCATGCTTTGCGTTGGTCATGTTGGGTTGAGAGTAGGCGTGTGAAGGGCGTGTGAAGGGTGAGTGAAGGGCGAGTGAAGGGCGAGTGAAGGGCGAGTGAAGGGTGTGTGAAGGGCGAGTGAAGGGCGTGATCGACGCGCACGCATTCAATTCAGTTTATTTTATATATCACAAATTACGAATTCCCCTTAGAGAGGTTTACAATCTGTACACATACATGTCGACATCCCTGACCTTTGACCTCTCATCGGATCAGGAAAAACTCCCAAATAAATAGATTTAAAAAACTTTCGCGGGGAATAAAAGAAGATAAGAACCCTTCAGGAGAGCAACAGAGGAGGATCCCTCTCCAGGATGGACAGAAGAATAGAGGTCATGTGACCAGAAGGAATCATCACAGAGTTACATAAACACAACAGCATCTTGGCGTCTGTGAGGTTTAATGAATCTGATTATTAGTGACCGTACGTTCTCCTCAGTCTGTTTCATGAACGTCCCCCCGGTGGCTCAGCTGGTGTGACACCGGCTTTCTTTTGTTCAAGAAAGGGGATTATAGTCAGGGGTGCACATAACTTTTTCAGTGAGTTACTCAGGTGAGGACCGGGAGATGGTGTTTGGTACGCACTCCATATGTAGCGTCAGCTTTTGTGACGTCATGGATGGGCACCGACATTGAGACTCATTCCCTTCTTATCGGAGTCAGAAATGAGAGTTTTTCCTCTGGATGCTTCGGCCAGGCTTAATCTCCCATGAGGGGAAACAACTCTCTCTCTCTCTATCCCTCTCTTTCGCTCTCTCTCTTTCTCTCTCTCTCTTTCTCTCGCATGCCCACACAAACAGTGGCAGACATGCTCCCCTCACCAGGCGGACACTCGTCTCTTTCACTCTCTGCAGGGTGTAAAGTTTTCTCTCTCCTGAGGAAAAAAAAGGACAAAAGCACATTCTCTCTCTCTCTCTCTCCCTCTCCGTATCGCGCCTCTCCAGATGCCACGAGAGCCTCGACGAAAAAGAAAAAAAAACTGACGAAAAAACTGACGACCAAGAGGAGGAAAAATCAGCTTTGTCCGCAGGAACATGCCCCCCCCCCTCTCCCCCCCCCCCCCTCTTTCTCCATCGTCGTCATTGTGTGGCAGGACCAGTGTGTTCAGGCTCCTGTCTTATTGAGCGGCTTCAGGGGAGGAGAACAAGAACTGTTAAGCGCAGCACGCTGGATGGATTTTCTATTAAGCCGCAGCCAGATATGACCGCTGAGAATTCCCGCCGATCAATAAACTCCTTTTCCGACAGCGTGGGACCCCCCCCCCATGTGTCTCACCGGCCATGTCACACCATTCACCGGCCGCTGGACGATGACCCCCCCGGACGACGGTTTGCCAGAGCAGCCGGAAGCAGAGAGGAGGAAGGGATGAGGAGGAAGAGATGAGGAGGAAGGACTCTTCATCCAGATGTGTGGCACCTTCCCTTCACACTCGAATCAGAAGAGAGAGAGAGAGAGAGAGAAAGAGTGAGAGAGAGACGGGGGAGAGGAGATGCAAAATTGAGCGAAATTCCCATGAACGCCCCCCCCCCCCCCACCACCACCACCACCAGGCTAATTAAACAATGACTTTTTGTGAGGGAGCCGTAATTGCATCACCCAATTAGAGCTTTTGGTTTGCGATCCTCCGGTGCTGTTAATGAGCCTCAGAGTGACACGCCCCCTATGGAGGGGGGCGGGGCCAAAGACTCGCTCAGAAACACAGGTTTCATTCACCCGCGGACATCTTTGTGTTCAAAGTAACGCACAGTTGGAGAATGTTACGCAACATCTCAAGTGAGTTATAATGCATTAAAAGTGCTTTTCATACACAAAACATAAAGTAGCACAGTATAACAAGACAGCAGCAGGATTACAGCATACCAACGGGCTGATCAAGGAAATAAAACATAAATGTATTCATAAATGGTTACTCATTAACATCATGTCATTTATTATTAAAAACATTAAAATAATGAACTAGTTTGGAAAACATAACAGGTTATCTCTGCGGACTTAATCTCACTCACTTTCAAAATGGCGACTGCTGAGCTGGCGGCTTCTAGCTAACGGTGCTAACGTACACAGCTAACGGTGTTGAGCTGAGGGGGGCAACGCTTGCATTTGAATGGATATGTTTTTTTGTAAATAAACCCGAGAGACATGGTTGCAGCACCACGGTCGGAGAAATATACACAGATATACTTTATAAACGATATAAAGTTCATATACTGACCGTGAACCGGCCCGATGCCACAGCGGGGAGGTGGATGCATACCGCAGTGAGGGGGGAGAAAAACCAATGCAGCCAGATTCATGGAGTCCATCCAAGTGCTGGTGAGCCACGGGGGTGGGGGTGGGGGGGGGGGGGGGGAGTACTTTGACTCTGCCAACATGCGACTCAGTGAGACGTGATATGGGCTGTGTCAAAATACATCACTGTGACTGAGAGCAACAGCAGCATTTGTAAATAGTTTATGGATGCCTCCGCCCCCCCTCCCCTCCCCTGTACGACAAATTATGTGGACACTATTGTGGCCTGATTTAACAGCAAGCCAGGGAACATATATTATACTTGGACACGCTGTTGGATTTTCCATCTGCAGTCTAATCAAAGCTGAATTATAGACGCCGCAGACTCCAAACGAGCTTTTTGGTCTAAATATTTCAAAGCGGGCCCGACGCGATCGGCAGAATAACAATGTCTCTGTCAGGAGACCGACAGAGATGCATCATTATCCGGTGGTCCTGCTCTGCTTTTTGAGTAAATAGAGGGAGAGAGGGGGGGAAGGGGGGGTGACTCATACTGGCAGCGCCGTGGATAAAGATAAAGAAGAAATGTCACCATGTGGGCCGAACGTGTTCCGCGACCACCGCTGTGCAAATCAATGGAGTCAAACTCAATCAATCGGGCCCAACGTCTTTCGAGTCTCTTCAATGCAGTGACGTAATATCAAAGATGGAGGCACAAGCACACGGGAATCACGCCACATATCCTTTGTTTTTTTTTCAAGCGCTGTTTGCGTCCGACCTGGTTTTGGTTCAAACATGTGAAATGACATATTTACATCTCTGAAGGTCCCTCGGGTTGGTTTCATCCATCCGTGAGCAACCAGAGCTGCATACAGAGCACAGGGGGCAGTCGTGGAGAGCCAATCGGAGGTGTCGATTGGTTTAAACTGTGGGTGCAGTAGGCGTGGGTCACGCAACAGGAAGTGAAACGATGGTTCACGAGATAACTGTTGAGATGAGTTC
This sequence comes from Pseudoliparis swirei, assembly GCF_029220125.1. Taxonomy (NCBI): domain Eukaryota; kingdom Metazoa; phylum Chordata; class Actinopteri; order Perciformes; family Liparidae; genus Pseudoliparis; species Pseudoliparis swirei. Next base: position 15,008,519 of record NC_079408.1, read on the forward strand.
CTCTACGCTAAGAGCACAGCAGAGCGGTGGGAGCGATTTCGTCGTCGCGATCGAAGACTTCGATTACGCCTGCTTTTGCCTCCAGAATATCGACATCGTTCTTCTTATAGGCTAAACCTGCTCACTCCGAACTCGTCAAATACCGCCGCTGGCCCTTTAAACCATGACGCACTAGCGTCCACTGTATTTAAATGAACTCACATACACTACCGTTCAAAAGTTTGGGATCACCCAGACAATTTTGTGTCTTCCATGAAAAATCACACTTTTATTTATCAAATGAATATAAAATATAGTCAAGACATTGACAAGGTTAGAAATAATGATTAATATTTGAAATATTAATTTTGTTCTCCAAACTTCAAGCTCAAAGGAAGGCCAGTTGTATAGCTTATATCACCAGCATAACTGTTTTCAGCTGTGCGAACATAATTGCACAAGGGTTTTCTAATCATCCATTAGTCTTCTAAGGCGATTAGCAAACACAATGTACCATTAGAACACTGGAGTGATAGTTGATGGAAATGGGCCTCTATACACCTATGGAGATATTTCATTAGAAACCAGACGTTTCCACCTAGAATAGTCATTTACCACATTAACAATGTAGAGAGTGTATTTCTGATTAATTTAATGTTATCTTTATTGAAAAAACAATGCTTTTCTTTGAAAAATAAAGTCATTTCTAAGTGATCCCAAACTTTTGAACGGTAGTGTATATTATGCTCAGTGTGTCACATAGTTAAAGAATGTAAGTACACGACATAACTTAAACAAAGTCCGTGCTTTCTTTTTGGTTTTACTCGGGACATAAACGGAGGCTTCCGGAGTGAAAGTCCACGACCTCCGTCTTTATGCTAGGTCACCTGACGTACTGCAGCCATAACTACGTCCGCAAAGAGCAGCATGGTTTGAAAGCTAGGCGAGAACAGACTAGCTAACGGGTGCGTCTCAGGTTAAGCAGTGCTCCTGATTCTGCCAGGATTACACCACCATCCGTTGGCAATGCGGGGGTACCGTAAGTGGGGTACCGTAAGTGGGCCACGCGGTGGGTGGAGGCAACTCCTCCGTAATTGGTTCGGCTGCAGGTATAACGCTTGAAATTGCACTCGCAGCAGCTCAGTGAAGATAGCGACACCACCACCATCGCGTCAATCACCCCACAGTGAAGCGTACACCCTGTATCTCTGAGGCCCCCGAAACAGAGTTTATTTTTTTTACGTCTCCCGTGACTTTGACAAGTCATTTCCCAGAAACGACAAATTTCGTAAAAAAGGCTCTAAAGTTGTGAAACCGTGGTCGTCGGCGCGTCTCTTTGTTTCTCCGAGTGCGCCGCCGCCGCCGCGCTCTGCTGTCCTCTCAGCCTTTCAAGCCCTCCAACACAGAAAGAAAGGAAATATAATGGAGGGGGAAAACTTGAGCATCGCCATGGAAACTAGCCTGAAGTTAGAGAAACAGAAGGGTTGAAGATCTACTCGCGTTTCCTTCTCACATGCTCGGTTTGTTCCCACTGTTCCTCTCGAGTGTGTTATTATATGCTGAAATGTATAGTGTGTTAACTGAATGGTTTATTCTGTGAGTGAAAATGTATTACTGACACGGTTTTGGGGTTCTTGAGCGCTCTCGAGTGCCCCCCCCCCCCCCCCCATCCAACCCCTCTCTGATTCACCTCATCAAATGAACAAAGAGCCAGAGTCATGATTCTATGCAGATGATGTTGGCATACCTTTGGACATGTTTCCCTGTTTCTCCCTCCACTAAAATGTGCCATGATCTAATCCCCCCCCCTCCTCCCTCTGTTTAACAAATGTTTTCTTGACTGTGACCTTAACACATTTACCAGACCTAAAGTCAAATGTAGTGTATAAAGTGATATTCTGCCATGTTCTCCCACTATGTTTAACCCTTCACTCCAACGGGGCTTGTGATAGGAAAGATTTCTCCTGAATGAATGCTAGTTTTACTAATTATATTGTAATCTTTATTTAATTCGACTGGGCTGAAAACGGATAACCGAGGCTCCAAATTCTGGCTCATTAGGACGATTATTTAATCGACACCTGTTTAGGAAGGATGTCGTGTTTATGTGTGGTGTTTGGGAGGGAGGTGGGCATGTTGAGCTATGACAGCTTCCTGCTGCATACAGATTCATTAGAAATGAGCCATAGAAGCCACCAAGCCCAAAAGGGGTGGGGGGATTGAGCCCAACCTTCGTAAACAAGCTGAATAATTGAAGTTTCTTAACATCATGATTATTCACCCCCCCCCCCCCCCCAAAAAAAAAACATTGTGTTTAAAAAGAGGAGAATGGTTAAATATGTTGGGGGAGATGGGAGTGAGGGGGGGGGGGTTGTTGATCACTATCCGAGAACAATCTTACACAGCTTTCTTTTTTGTAATTTTTTTTTTCATGCAAAAATCATGCGGCCAATTTGTTGATGTAAGTGACCTGAACCTCGTGGTTTTGCTATTATCTTATTCAACCAATCACAGCAGCCAGAATCGTGAGCGTGAGCGTAGCCAGCGTGCAGGAGAAGACAGCTAGCCGTGAAGCGTATAGGCTGTGTTACATAGACATGTAAAGTTGTTTTTCCCGTGTCATTTGTAGTCTACTCTTATCTTGTGTTCTATGTTCATGTAGCTCTATGCAGCCAGGAACAGGTGCAGGACAGAGACGTCTTAGGTCTTGTATTTTATTCCAGTTCATAGCGAGTCAGCATATTAACTTTTTAAATAGAACTATCTAAACTTGTATAACTAACCTCATGTAAAGTGCTAGTGCTGTTCTAATACTGGTGTTGCTGTATTAATTTGAGCCGTTCTTCTTCTGTTCATCTGGAGGTGGTCTTCTCTCTCTCCGGTGGGCTCTGACGCTCTGTTTTTTTTCCCGTTGTCTCTTTCTTGTCCTAGGAGGTGAATTAGTGTTGCCCATAATAACCGTGGACTCCCTAGACCCCCCGTCCATCGCCACCCACTACCCAGTAATCCCCTCGCCCCCCACCACCTACCGCCCCTTCCTCACCCTGCTCGAAACCACCAAAGAGTCCCTCCCCTTGCCAAACGGCCGCCCCCCCTGCCTCTTGGACCAGGAGGACTGCGAGGAGCCCATCGAGGTGTCGGCGAACGGCTCGGGGGAGATGACAGAGTCGGACGATGAGGACTATTACAAAAATTCCCACCTCGTCACCGACAGGACTGTCCTCCCTCCTCCCCCGGGCGTCGAGGGCAGTGTCCAAAACCCCCGAGACCGCCACTTCTCCCGCTCCCCGAACTCCCACCGCCCGCCCCTCCCCACCACCCCCACCGCCAACCCCGACCAGCTCGGCCCGCGCGTCAAGCCGGCCGCCGGCGGCAGCAGCAACAACAAAATCCCCGCCGGCAAAATGAACACCCGGGACCAGGTGCTGCTGCCACCGGCCCACCCGTCTTCAGACCCGGGGCTCCGCAGAGTCCCGGGTATAACCTACCCCCCGAATTTCCCCCATGTTCCCACTCCAGACCCCACGTCTCCCGACAGAGGGCTCCCGGGCGCCGTGGAGGTGCAGCAGTCCAGCAGCACCACGGGAATGGTGGTCGGCATTGTGGCGGCCGCCGCCCTCTGCATCCTCATCCTGCTCTACGCCATGTACAAGTACCGCAACCGCGACGAGGGCTCCTACCAGGTGGACCAGAGCCGCAACTACATCAGCAACTCGGCCACGCAGAGCAACGGCGCCCTGGTGAAGGAGAAGCAGCCCGGCGCCGCCAAGACGGTCACCAAGAACAAGAAGAACAAGGACAAAGAGTACTACGTCTGAGGGGGGCGCCGCCGCGACACACAGAGACGGACGGATGCACTTAGAAGAAGGAAAGAGGCGAGAGAAAGAGGGAGCGAGAAAGGGCAGTAGATGGAGAGCTAGCAGAGGGTGACTCATTCAAAACTTCAGTATTGTCAAATACAATCAAATCAGAGGCACGGGCAGCCAATAGGAAGGCCTCGTGGTTCTGTTCATTGCTTTGATTGATTTTGACTTCTTATTGTTAGAACCAACGGTGTGGATTCAGGGCGGGGCTTATTACACCTCCGATCTCAACACATACTGTGCCAACAACCGTGTACCGAATGGTGATGTCGGCACTTCACCGGTTATTTAATATCGTGAGTACTGTAGGGAAGGCGCCAACGTCAGTATTTGTGTCCGAGCTCGTGGCGGAGGCCTCCCGCCGCCTTTTCAGAGATACAGCCACACGTTATACGTCCACCTGTTTTGAATTTGGCGACTTGGCGCCCCCTCTGTCAGATCCATGTACTGCCGGCTCACAGAGACTCAGCGTCACACCCGGCGCTCTCCCGCCTCTGTTGGGCGTTCCACGTCTGCGATCTCTCTCTCTCTCTCTCTCGCTCGCTCTTCCTCTCAGTTGGCCCCGTTGCACCGTGTAGTTTCTCTCCTTGTCCGGTGCCTGCGAGCCGACGCAACGTTTAAAACTCTGCCGTGTTTCAAGCATGTAGTATTCATTAACGAAAAAGAAGATAACAAAAAAAACGTTTCTTTCTTTCTGTGGAGTTTTTAAAAAAGAAAAACAGTAATTAAAAAAAAAAAGTTAAAAAATTACGACAACGATTGATGGTCATGAGCAACGCTCCGAAGCCCCGATTGGACGCTAACTCCTACATTAAGCCGCCATAAAAACTTGTTGAGGCCAAAAAAAAAGGCCCTTTTTGGTCGTCCTTTTGTTCCGGTAGATCTGTGTCATGTGTTTCTGGCTCCGAGGCCGCCACCCTACCGCCCCCCCCCCTCCCCCCTTTCTAGTGGGCCAGCAGAGAAAAACTGTGTCACGTCCTTTACAGTACAGTTACTAATAACCCGAAATAACAGAAGAAACCTCCAGCAAAACCAGATGAACTCTGTTCTATATAACTATAAATATATGTATAGACGTTGCAGAAAACCTTTTGGACCTAAAGCGTGAGCGAGTGGCGAAGCGAGAGCTGGTGGAAGACACACTTTAGGACTTTTGACGGTTACAACCCCCCCGTTCCTCAGACCCCGCCCCCTCATGGACAGCAAGACTCAGTCACCTTGGTTTGCTCTTTTCTTTCATTTCTTTTTCTTTTTTTCCTCTGGAGAAATGAGAGACATTAAAAGGGGTTGTGACTCCATTCCTGCTGGAGTTCCACCGTGGAGAGAGAGAGAGAGAGAGAGAGCTTGCAGCTGAAGGTGCGTCTTTGTGTCTTTCGCGCCCTCTCTCTCGTCTGACAGGACCGACGGGCAGCCGACTGGGCAAAAAGCAAACTTCGTGTGCTCGTCACCGCGAATACGAGGTGAGCGGCGGTTTTTCTCTTGGAAGACGTGTGACAGAACTCTAGTATTCCAATTTTCTCAACTCTATTAAAAAAAAAGAAGAAGAAGAAAACTGTACCATGGAAAAGAAAAGATAAATCCTGAAAAAAGTTTGTGAAATGTCTAAATATTTGACTCTCATTCCATTACTAAGAGTTCTGTGTGTCCCCCCCCCCCCTCCCCCCTATCGTCATTCCTGTTTGGAGAAAAGAAAGAAGAAAAAAATTACGATGCTGGAAAATGGAAATTTCTCAGTATTTTTTTTGTGGTAATTTGATCAAATGTGATTTGGGTTATGAAGATGAAACCTCGCCTTTTATTCCATCCGTCATCCTCAATCTGTTTTCGTCCTTCATCCTTTTTCTCTGTGTGTCAGATCGTATGTTCCCAGGCTCTATCCATTCTCCATGTTTCTTTTTTTTAATCATTTGTTTTATATCTATTTCTGTCCACCGGGCTGGAAACAAGATGGCCGCCGTTTCATTCATTCCCAGCATAACTCCTCCCAGTATCTTCCTGTTCTTTCTAAATGTTATTGTAAAGTGTTCCAGTGCGATGACTCTAAATATGTGTACATTAACAGAGGGAATACACTTGGTTATATACTTCTTACTCCTTGTGTCGCGTGGTCTCTTTAGCGTCTGCTTGTCTCAGATTTTGAGTATTTGGACAATTCTTAAAACCCTGCATTGGATTTTTTGAAAGTATTGGTTCCTTATGAGGATGATGTAGATAAGATCAGTGGTTTGAAGGAAGAAGACAACATGAGAACTTGATTTCCATCCAGATGACTCTAATCTACCAAATTAGTCTCATTTTTATTTTTTAAATATTGAGTTTTTTTGCACTCTGTAGGGAATCTAACATTCTCGTGTGAGACCTGGAGGACTGGAAGATGTTGAAAGCCACCAGACTCCTTCACACTTGCTCCACTTGTACCTCTGATGCTGCCTTCACGCCAAAAGCGTGTGAGTAGATCCCATAAGCAGAGTCAACGTACAGCCGAGAATGGTTACGATTGATGAGAATGTTTTTTGCCGGGCGGCACTGTTTTACGCGAATTGCGCGTCGTGAAAAATTCGCCCGACACCAAGTTGCGAAAGTCAATCAGCGTTGAGCTGCTCCGCCGTTGGTGAATCTAACTGCTGCTCTAGTGGAGCTGGAAGAGACATTCAGACTAGAGGTGAAAGTCACCGAGCTGTGTGAGCCTACGGGTGATGTCATGTATAAATATATATATATATGATATTAATGTTATGATCCCAAACACGAGACGTTAGATGTTCAGACGTTTGTGGGACGTCCTCAACAAGTATAAATCAGAACTAGTGGTTAGTTCTTCATGGTGGATGAAGGAGATGATAACTGTTTCCACGGAGTAAAGCCACAGAGATAAGCCCCGCCCCCATAAGCCCTGCCCCCTCTAAGGCGCGAATGACGCAAATAAGCGTGAATATTCGCAACCCTTTGGGTGGGAACGTGGCATTGGACACGGCGTTGCTGCTCTACCTCGATTGGTTCTTTTCTTTGCGGCTTAGAGAAAAGTTTTCTCAGTTTTTGCCTTCGATGTCAGAATATGAAAACACCTGCTTGTATTCTGTCAGCGCCCTTCAACCTGCTTCAACCCAGGTGGGCCCGGCTGGCTGGCGCTGGTATCACGTACGGCAACAGAGAGCTCTGAAACCACCGAGCCAACAATGTGTTTATTGCCTGTAATCTTTCTTTTCAGGCTTGTATACCCTCCATGCTGCTGCTCCTGTTTCTATATCCAGATGTGAAGTCAGAAGTGCTATACTGTAGGTGTTGCTTGGATGTGATCACACGGATATATATACATATATATTTTGATGATCATAGACACCTCTAATGTATTTTTAACTCCATATTCATATTACTTTGAGCTGTGTGTGAAGCTGATTTTGATGAGATATATAATATTACACATTTGTTTTTTTTTCATTCATATTTTAGATTGTTTTAAATATATTTTTCTTTGGAACATTCACAAGCAAAACTATCATCAGCTACATTTGAATCTTCGCACCTTTAAAGGAAAATAGATTTTACAAACCATCCCGAGTCGCCAATCACGGTGTGGATGTTTAATAACCACAGTGAGAGCCATCCCACGCTGAAAGAGCAACACACAACTACAGCACACGTCTGGACGTCTCTTCAGGAACACTGAGGTAAGTGCTTGAAATATCCAACGGTGGTTTATTTATAACATTTAAATTTAAAATGATTAGATCCTAAACTAATTCAACATTTAACATCATACCGTCTACTTCATTCCAACACACATTGCATATACTATAACTTCATTTAGACTTTTCAATATACAACCTATGACCTTTTCTTTTGAAAATGTAGAGTGTTGATATCTATTATATAATAGTTATATATATAATACATATATATAATAGATATATATTATGTATATATATTATATATAATACATATATATTATATATAGATATTATATATATTACATATATATAGTATATATATGTGCATTATATATATTATATATATGTATTTTATATATTATATATTGATTGATTTTTTTTACACACAAAAACTCACATTTAGGTGATATATTTATAAGAAGTAAATTATTTCTCCAAAAAAAAACTGCAGGGTTGCTGGTTACACAAACGAAACATTTAACAGAAAGAAATATCAAAATAATAATAACAAAACTAAGACTCTTGTACTTATCAACGCTCCTCTCACATGGATTCATTTGACATTTGTTTTAAAATGTCAGCTGTACACAAACCCTGAACATGAACACGGCCGTCCAGAGGAAGATAAACGCTGCCGTGAGAACATTCTCATATCTCAATTACATTGTGAGGCCTACCTGACCAGTTTTAAGTCAATTAAAGAAAAGAAAAGAATGAAAAAGAATCATTGCGGTGAGTTAATGTGTTTATGACGGCTTATCCTCTATTCTGATTTTTCAAGTTCAATATTTATCAGTATAATAAATAAGCCAATCGCAAAAAATACAACAAAAGCTACAATATATTGAGATGAACTTGTTGGATACACAATATTGTACATATGAGGTAGGAAGGATGAGGTGTTTGTGTTGCACATACATTGATATTGATACTGCTATTGCTCATGAGTTAATGAATGAGTGTTTGTCAGGAAGGTCTTGATCCTCAGTCGAGAAGCTCTCAGAGTCTCGGCTCCGTCCTCCTGAAGAGGACACGCTGCAGCGCCGCACGCCTCCAACGCCTCACGCCTCCAACACCTCCAACACCTCACGCCTCCAACGCCTCCCACGCCTCCATCACCTCCTTGTCCTGGAAGAGGGAGCGCTGCATGTGAAAGGTCATAGACATATCATCAGCTTCAATTAGCAATAAAGACGTTTGGAGGAAAGTAATTCTTAACACAGTCGGCCCAACTACTCAAGCTGTTAACGCCATCATTCCTGACTGGACCTTTTTTTCCAGTCCCGTTCTGCTATTTTATTGTATTGTATATATTGCGCATTTTCTCATACTTAATATAATATGTTACGTTTATTCTGTTGCTGCTGATTTCCCACTGGTGATGAATAAAGTCTATATATATATATATATATATTTATAAATATATATATATTGTATTATATATTATATAATATATTATATAGAAAGATAGCTATATATTGTATCATATATTATATATATATATTATTATATATATATATATTATTATATATATCTTACCACTGGAAATAGGTTTATCTATTACACTACATTATTTAATATTATTATATTTATTTATAAATATATTTTTATGTATACATTATATATGTGTATATTGTATATTATATTATATATTATATATATTATAATATATATATCTTATCACTGAAAATAGGCTTATCTACTACACTAGATTTTTTATTATTATTGTATTTATTTATTAATATATTTATGTACAGATATTATATATATATATCTTACCGCTGAAAATAGGCTTATCTACTACTACACTGCACTACATTACATTTCATTTCGCTGACTTACATTCATACACCATAGACACAGCGACGAGGAGCAATTCAAGATTAAGTTTCTTGCTCAAGGACACATCAACATGGGTTAGCAGAACCGGGGATCAAACCGCCGATCCTCTGAAGAACAATTACATTTAGCTGATAATACTTAAATCTGTTTACTTCAGTGAGGTTCAGAATGCAGGACGTTCACTTGTTAAGGAGTGTGTTTGCAATCCGTTCAATGCTTTTAGAGACATTTCACTTAGAGAAAAAGTCGAGAGGATCCAATTAGATTCAGTTCATTTTGTATAGCCCGATATCACAAATTAGCCAGGTCCAATGGAGCCTATAAGAGGAAGCAGTGATGTGTGATGGAGAGATGAAGATTCATCCATAAGGAGAGAGAGAAGAGGAGAGAGTTGCTCAGTGTATCCTAAAACATCCCCAGCAGCCTGTAAGAGACCAAAGTATCTGGGTTTACTCCTAGATGCCCAGCACACCATGCGTCCAGGAACATGAATAACACCGCGCCGGAAGAACGAGTGCAGAGGCACCGACAGGCCATGTGTTGTTGTGCTTCCCTTTGTCTCGTCTGACCTCTCGCCATGGAAACCAGCCGCCTGATCGATCGCCTGCACAGTCGATATCTTTGTGCCATGCTGTCGTGAGCGGTCCGAGATACCTCCACGAAATTATTTACACCGGACGCTCGACGCCCGACCAGAGCGGTTGTTGTTCACGCCCCCCATGCACCTCCATACGCACCAACGGCACCGCTGATGCCGACGCCTCTTCCTCCTAAGTAGGAAGCTATTGTCCATCGGACCTGATGCCATGGCCCCGCCCACTCCTCCTCTCTACCTCCATCTGCCTGATGGATCATGGAGGTCTGGATCGTGGTCCATGTCTACTACCAACTATTCATCCACTCTGTCATATTCATTGAATGTGTTGTAACTCTGTGATGATTCCTTCTGGTCACATGACATCTATTCGTCTGTCCATCCTGGAGAGGGATCCTCCTCTGTTGCTCTCCTGAAGGGTTCTTCCCTTTTCTCCCTGTGAAAAGGTTGTTTGGGAGTTTTCCTGATCCGATGTGAGGTCAAAGGTCAGGGAATTGTAAATTTGTAATTTGTGAGAATGAGCTGTATAAAATTAAAATAAACTGAATTATTGCACACTACACAACTTGAACATGCGCAAATAATCACAAGAGGCAGACCAATATTTTGTGGCGTGTACACGAGGAGGTTGGGAGGACCGAGACACGGCAGGATTGTGGACAGGTGACCTTTAATACTGCAGCAAATAATACAGCAGAAACTAAAGGAGAAGAAAGTGGAGTTTTACATGCGGCGGAGGTGACATTGGAGGAAATAAATGATGCATGTTTACTGCAGGCAGTGGGGGAAGTGTCAGAGTGTCAAAGGGAACACTGACGGCATATCAGACTGCAGGAATACTAAATATCTTCAGTGAAAGTTTACATTCAGGCAAAGTTTAAACTGCATTATTTCCTCCAAAATACTGAGTTAGCTGGAGGGATAATGTTGATCTGTCATTGATGGACACAAAAATCCCCAATATGGTCGAAAAAATTTACAGTAATATATCTGTGGAATGGAGACGGATATGTTGCGATATCCACAAGCCACTTAAGCATCATAGCGTGCTGAGATCAACAAATCATAAATTACACAATAATATCTTTGATCGGGACTTGTCCTTTAACTCCCACGTAAAGCAAATCTCAAGGACTGCATTCTTTCATCTACGTAATATTTCAAAAATCAGGCACATCTTGTCTCAAAAAGATGCAGAAAAATTGGTTCACGCGTTCGTTACTTCGAGACTGGATTACTGCAACTCCTTATTAGCAGGCTGCTCTAATAAATCTCTTAGGTCCCTCCAGTTGATCCAGAATGCTGCAGCTCGTGTTCTCACTAAAACTAAGAAAAGAGATCACATCACTCCTGCACTAGCTGCTCTGCACTGGCTCCCAGTAAAATCAAGAATCACTTTTAAAATTCTTCTCTTAACCTACAAAGCCTTGATTGGTGATGCTCCATCATATCTTAAGGAGCTTGTCGTACCATATTGCCCCACTAGAGAGCTACGCTCACTAAATGCGGGACTACTTGTAGTTCCTAGAGTCTTAAAAGTAGAATGGGAGCCAGAGCCTTTAGTTATCAAGCTCCTCTTTATGGAACCAGCTTCCAATTTCAGTCCGGGAGGCAGACACAGTCACCTCGTTTAAGAGTAGACTTAAGACCTTCCTCTTTGACAGAGCTTATAGTTAGGGCTGAATCAGGTTTGCCCTGGTCCAGCCCCTTGATATGCTGCTATAGGCTTATAGCTGCCGGTGGACGTTTTAGGATGCACTGAGTACCTATCTCCTTTTTTCTCTCCTTAAGGATGAATTTTCATCTCTCAATCACACGTTACTAACTCTGCTTTCTCCCGAAGTCCTTTTGACTTTACGTCTCATGGGGTCATCGGACCCTATGAGACGGCATAGATCCTATCTGCCTGATGGATCGCCTGGGTCGTGGAATTCCTGCTCATGACTACGCCACTGTCCTGTTGAGACTTCGCCCACTCCTCCTCCCCACCGCCATCTGCCTGATGGATCGTGGAGGTCTCCATCGTGGAATATGCCTACTATGAACTATTCATACACTCTGTCATATTCATTGAATGTATTTTAACTCTAAATCTGTCCTTCTGTACACATTACATCTATTGCATCTGTCCATCCTAGGAGAGGGATCCTCCTCTGTTGCTCTCCTCCAGGTTTCTTCCCTTTTTTTCCCCCTGAAGGGTTATTTGGGAGTTTTTCCTGGTCCGATGTGAGGTTTTGGGGCAGGGATGTCTATGTGTACAGATTGTAAAGCACTCCGAGACAAATTTGTAATTTGTGAAATTGGGCTATACAAATAAACTGAATTGAATTGAATTGAATAGGTTATTCTGTGTCGTGGCCTTTGAAGAGGTCCCGCTGAGGGAAGGCTGACTGCTCCCTGTGGGAGGAGTCAGAGGCCATCGCTCCCTGTGGGAGGAGTCAGAGGCCATCGGATTCTGCGTTCTTCGGATCTCCTTCTTCCGTGTGTTGCTCTTAGTGGATGATGTTCTTCTTCTGTCGGAGTAAAAAGATTCTCAGGCCTCAGCGAGAATTGAACTCGCGACCCCTGGTTTACAAGACCAGTGCTCTGACCACTGAGCTATGAAGCCTCACGGGTCTTTGTCTGGAGGCGGGCCTTCGTCTGGAGGCGGGCCTTTGTCTGGAGGCGGGTCTTTGTCTGGAGGCGGGCCTTCGTCTGGAGGCGGGTCTTTGTCTGGAGGTGGGCCTTTGTCTGGAGGCGGGTCTTTGTCTGGAGGCAGGCCTTCGTCTGGAGGCGGGTCTTTGTCTGGAGGCGGGCCTTTGTCTGGAGGCGGGTCTTTGTCTGGAGGTGGGCCTTTGTCTGGAGGCGGGCCTTCGTCTGGAGGCGGGTCTTTGTCTGGAGGCAGGCCTTCGTGTGGAGGCGGGTTTTTGTCTGGAGGCGGGCCTTTGTCTGGAAGCGGGCCTTCATCTGGAGGCGGGTCTTTGTCTGGAGGCGGGCCTTTGTCTGGAGGCGGGCCTTCATCTGGAGGCGGGTCTTTGTATGGAGGCGGGCCTTCGTCTGGAGGCAACCTGGCCATCGTATTCTGATATTTACGGGGGGGGGGGGGGGCTGTGGTGCTTCCCTCTCTCGTCGCGACTTGTTCATCACACGACTCACACGTTCTTCGGCTCTCCTTTCTAAACTGTGGTTTGAAACCAAAGAATCTGCCATTTTGGAAGTCGTTATTTGCGTTCTTTTTGCCGACGGGAGCGGCCATCTTTCCTCGCTGGCTTTCGAGCTACATGTGTGATCCCGTACCGCGTCAGACACACACTAGTGTTGCTCGGTGGTCACGGAAAGAAAGCAAGAAAAAGAGAAAAAGTAAGAGTCTGAATAAGGCGTGAAACAATAACGGGCATATCTTTCTTTATTGTGGCGATCCGATCGTTAAACCATCGTCGTGTCATATCTCCTGAGTCTAATACACACTATCACTAGGTTTAAATTAATACAAAAAAATATAAAATAATAAAATAATTCAACACATAATTAGTTAACGAGCAAGTTCAACAGCCTCGAGAGTGATCCATCACTCCCCCTCCACTAGAGGGCGCACGGCATTACTATTTAGGACTCATCAGAACGACTTCCTGCTGCGATGCTAAAAGACAAACGTCATCAAACACAACACACACACAGCTCGGAAAACAAATATTGAGATTCATGATATAAATGTGAGTAATGCTGTCGCTGTGTGTTCCTCTAGGATCAAGATAAACAAAAAACATTTTTAAAAACATGCAGGGACTCAACTATCTGAAGCTCCATTTCTGTCGGCAGAGAACTTGAAATCAAAGAGAGCTGTTTGTTCGTGGGTCAGCAGAGCGACGGGCGGGAGGAGGGACGCACTCCATTTTGTGTTTCCTGCGTATTTCGTCATGCAATCTTCTCTCCTGCTGGGAGAGAGACCCCATGGACGCCTTCCTCCACCAAGCTGCAAACACGACGCACGGATCACACCACAGACACCGGCAATGTACCCGCACTGAACTAGATGACCCACCTGCAGAGAGAGAGGGGGGGGGGTGAAAAGACATCCTCACATTCTGTCAGAAAGCTGAGTGTACATGTCAGGGCGAGTCCTCAGACACCGGCAGACGGCAGCGAGCATGTTGCTCCGGTTCAAAGACGACAAGAAGATGAAGAAGAAAAAAGATGAAAAATAGAAAACGTGCCATGTTTGGTGGAATGATGTAATAAAGGTGTCCGGTGGGATGCCTGACCCCAGTGGAGCCATGAGCCAGCATGTGTAACCTCTGTGAGAAGTCTCCTGGCCAAATGGTTCCCATGGAGCTGGACTGTGGTGACACCAGTTTATTCCACGTCTGCTTTCTAGTGACTGAGAGTTTCCCACTCGAAGTAGAAGAGTAAACTGAGATCACATCGTGGCTTTAATGAAAGGAAAAGGAACAGAAACTGTCTCTGTCTTAAATGTATGAGGAGAAATAGAAAATAAATATAGAATACAAAATATATACCTTTGTTTAGCGTATTTTTCATTTTATAACAACGATTAAGTCACCGAGTAAACATGTAGAAATATAAAATACCCCATCTGCATGTTTAAACATGAACACACTCAATGGAGCAACACACTGTAACACATTCATAACAAGGGACACAATAGTTTGCTCATCTGTTGTGGGTAACAGCGCATGATCGATCTAGAAAGACGGCGTCACGTTAGTGTTAGCTAGGTTAGATTAGCTAGTTACGTTAGCTAGCTGTACTGGAGACATTCTTTACTGGCAATAAAACACATAAATAACGAATAGTTAACTTAATGAAAACATGGCGAGTATCATCGAAGACGATCACTATTCAACCAAATACAGCCAGCTCAACTTCTATTTATTTCCAAATGAGTTAACACCGTATTGCCCACAGACGTTCAGAGAGACGTTAGCTATTCGGGAACCCTGACTGACTCTGAGGATTACCCATAGTCCTTTGTGTCTATTAGATTAGATTAATTATTTGCAGGATCACAGCAGCGGGTCCCCATTAGAGCATTAATAAAGGAAAAGAATAAAATACCATTATGGGTCATTGGTCAATTATGAAGTGCAGGTACACATTGACGACAGCAGGTGGCGTCGTTTTCCCATTTAGCGGGATTCAACCCAGATCCTTCTAACTATGTTACGCAACCCTGCAGGCTGTATTCCACGCCCTTCCCCTGAGGGACAGTGTGTTGCTTTAAAGCGGGAAGAAGCTCAACAACATGGCGGCAAAAATAGGGCAAAAATGTAGGCCGCCGCTAGCTAGCATGCTGGAAGAGCACGTTTCACTAGCATTAGCCACACGAGCTAACGCTTTGTGTTTATTCAGAAGCACGTTGTACATATATATACAACTACAAAATACATTAAAAGTGCAGGGCTGGGAAGGGAATTAAGCTCACGCTTGACATTTGGAACGATACTGCAAAGCTATATTTGGGGATACGTCGCGGCGGCGTGCTAGCTGGCTCACAAGTTAGCCATCTTTCGGAGGAAGATACGGCCGACATTATCTACACGCAACGTCTCTCTGTGTTGCTACATTGTCTTCAATAATGTAAACCGCCATAATGTGTACACAAGTCAAATATTAACAGTAGGAAGTCCTGATTTTGCTGCTTCAAAATAAAAGCTTTAGAATAACGGGGGACTTTTATTGTGAAGAGAAGCAGAGCTTTGTTAGCTCTGTGGGAGGAGTCAGAGGCCATCGTGTTCTGCGTTCTTCGGATCTCCTTCTTCCGTGTGTTGCTCTTAGCGGATGATGTTCTTCTTTCTGTTGGACTAAAAAGGATCTCAGGCCTCAGTGAGAATTGAACTGGCGACCCCTGGTTTACACGACCAGTGCTCTGACCACTGAGCTATGAAGCCTCAGCTGAGTGACAATTAATACACATCAGATTTCACAGACCTGAGAGGAGGCGGCGCTTTGTTGACCTGGTGTTGAGATAATGTGACCGGACCAGTTGACTCAACGTCAGCGCTCTCTCCCTCCACTGAGAGTCTGGAGGCGGGCCTTCAACTGGAGGCGGGTCTTGATCTGGAGGCGGGTCTTCGTCTGGAGGCGGGCCTTCGTCTGGAGGCGGGTCTTCGTCTGGAGGTGGGTCTTCGTCTGGAGGCGGGCCTTCGTCTGGAGGCGGGTCTTCATCTGGAGGCGGGTCTTCGTCTGGAGGCGGGTCTTCGTCTGGAGGCGGGCCTTCGTCTGGAGGCGGGTCTTCGTCTGGAGGCGGGTCTTCGTCTGGAGGCGGGTCTTCGTCTGGAGGCGGGCCTTCGTCTGGAGGTGGGTCTTCGTCTGGAGGCGGGCCTTCATCTGGAGGTGGGTCTTCGTCTGGAGGCGGGCTTTCGTCTGGAGGTGGGTCTTCGTCTGGAGGCGGGCTTTCGTCTGGAGGTGGGTCTTCGTCTGGAGGCGGGTCTTCGTCTGGAGGCGGGCCTTCGTCTGGAGGCGGGTCTTCGTCTGGAGGCGGGCCTTCATCTGGAGGTGGGTCTTCGTCTGGAGGCGGGCCTTCTTCTCCAGGGACAAAGCATCAGGGTCTGGTGCAGACTTCTCGGGGTCTGGGCAGGGGGCCTGAGCGGAGACAAGACTCCTGAAGACTACTCACTCCTGGAGGCGTCCTGGAGTTTGCCCAACCGGTCTACACATGCTTTGTGGACTTGGAGAAGAGGGGGGGGGGGGGACTCCTCTGAGTCCATGACGTCATCCTCTGAGTCTCTGACAGCAGGGATTGGTGCTCCTAATTTCTCGCCGGTGTAACGTTTCACGCCGTCTCTCCACCAAATGGAGCTATAGCTCACACAGGACGACAAACCCTCATGAAATGTCTCTCATGCGTCCACTTCTCATGTCTCTCTCATGCTCACTCATTGTTTACTCGCTGCCATCGCTCGGTCAGCTGGTCCACTCTGTCCAATAAGCACGGGGGACACAAGGAGCCAATCATCTGGCTGCTGTCTCTTTTAGATACGACTGTCTCTCTGCCTCCAGTTCCTCCAGGCTGCTGGAGTCCAAGCTCCAAAGACTCTGAGACTTCATCATATCACCTGTTAACAGTGAACATCCTTTCCTCATCTGGCCTCTCCCTGATTGAACTGCATGTTCTCACCTGCTCACCAGGTACTGGGCCTCAAAGTGTTAAAGTGTTCCACCAAGGAGGGAATATGTTGAGGCTGCATTCGCCATCTTTAGGTCTGTATACCTGACGTGCTATGATGTGTTATGTGTGTGTGTCTGTGTGTGTGTGTGTGTGTGTGTGTGTGTGTGTGTGTGTGTGTGTGTGTGTGTGTGTGTGTGTGTGTAACAGACAGGTCCAGCCTGCTGTGGAGATGATGGATGAACATGGAGCTGACCTCTCAACCTGCTGCTGGAATGAAGACGTACAAACAACCACACACACACCTATCAATCTGACTGTCAGCAGACTACACCGTGTGACACACACACACACTCTCTCAAAGTGTGTGTGTGTGTGTGTGAGAGAGAGAGTGAAACAGATGCTGGGGAGGAACAAACGTGTAGCGAGATTGCAACATCACTCAGCTTCTGATAGGGCTTGCGTGTTCATGTGTGTGTGTGTGTGTGTGTGTGTGTGTGTGTGAGGGTGTATAGGTGTACCCACCGGCACCCCTCCCTTACTATTTCTTTGGCCCAGTTGCCATGCCAACCGTCGCCCCTATATGCTTGTGTGTGTGTGTGTTTGGCATAAAGTCAACGGTGAAGAATGGCAGCAACTCAAAAATGAAGATGACTCCTCCCCCCCGCCAAAAAACTAAAAAAACTCTTCACCCGTAACTCTTCCGCCTTCACGTCGATCACCTCATCTTCATCACAGTTTGAGATTATTCACGACATCGTTATGTGGAACAAGTTAAGGACACGCAGAGCGACGCAGGCTCGTTAAGGCTGACCCCACACACACTCGCTACCAGCCTGCACTTCCTCTGGGCTAATGAGTGTGAGTGTGTGTGTGTGTGTGTGTGTGTGTGTGTGTGTGTGTGTGTGTGTGTGTGTGTGTGTGAGTGTGTGTGTGTGTAATCCAGCTTTGAACCACAGACCTGCCTTTCTGGGAAAGACTTCACAGTGTATCACCATTTCTAATGTTCCATCGTGATCAGAGCTTTAAATGTGTGTGTGTGTATGTGTGTGTGTGTGTGTCGTTTGTGCTCAGCATGTTTGTCATACACACACACACACACACACACACAAAGAAGACATACAAAGCGCCCTGGGTGCTGGATCAAAGAAATAATAATGAATAGATTTGCCAACTCAGACTTCCTCTACATGTGTGGAAACCTGCAGGTGTGTCAGTGTCATCACATTCACACACACACACACACACACACACACACACGTGTGTTTACAGAGAGCATATTTATTCCCACGCACCTGTCACCTTGGGCGCAAGTGTGTGCACAGACGGTACACAGCTGCATCCATACACACAAATATACACACACACACTGACAAACATACATACACACATACACACACACACATATACATACACACACAAAAACACACACACATGCATACAAACAGACACACATATGCACACAGAAATACACATACAAACGTACATACACACATACATACACACACATACAAACACACACAAACGCACGTACAAACACACACACACACATACTAGTGAGTAGTCTACGTGTCACGGGGACTTAGTAGATCTCAGAGTAGTCTACGTGTCACGGGAACTTAGTAGATCTCAGAGTAGTCTACGTGTCACGCCGTAAAACAAGCACAAATGGCATATTGACTGATGCATATATATTATATATATCAAACTAAACTTTTTTTGGGTGGGCGGGGCTATAATCATGGGTCAATGCAGCCCTCATTAGCATAACCCCTCCCCCATCAGTGGTTCTGCTGCACGACCGCGAGTTACATCCCCATTTATTTACCATCCATCCATCAATTATCAATACCGCTTATCCTCATTAGGGTCGGGGCGCTGGAGCCGATCCCAGCTGACAGGGCGTCCCTGGACGGGCCTCCAGTCCATCGAGGGCACACATAGAGACATACAACCATTCACTCTCACATTCACACATATGGGCAATTTAGACATCAATTAACCTGCTGCATGTCTTTGGACTGTGGGAGGAAGCCGGAGAACCCGGAGGGAACCCACGCTGCCACGGGGAGAACATGCAAACTCCACACAGAAGGACCGCCCCGACCGGGAATTGAACCCACGGCACTCTTGCTGTGAGGCGACAGTGCTGGCCACTACACCACCGTGCAGCCCCATTTATTTACCACAGCTTACTATTAACTAGCCAGCTATGCTAGATTTTAAATTATTGTCTACATTTTTTTTAATTTAAAAATGTCTTTTTAACATTTTTTTAAAACATTAACTTATTTTTTTTAATTTGTAAAAAAAATTGCATTTCTTTTTAAATAAAATAAAAAATTCACATTTCTTTTTTAAAACATAAAAAATATATGACATGTTGATTCATGTTTCTGACACACCATTTATTCACCACAGGCAACAATTAACCAGCTATTAAATATCTTTTTTATTATTGATTTTTTTTATGACCAATTTATTTAAAAAATTATGACATGAAGAAGTGGATGAAAAATAATTTGACCGACACCAACACTCGCTCTGACATCATCACTTAACACCAGATAGTTTCAACATCTTTCTTCAGAGGACTCAGGGACCCCATCTCATACTCATACTTTAAACCTTCATAATGATATGAAATATCCCTTATAAGACCTCAATGGTTCAGTGTCCAGTTCTAATAGTTCAACTAAGTGGTGAAACCCAACAGCTCTATTTCAGCATATTGGTTGTGGGCATATTTTTTTAATGTTATGCCGACATGGTGAATATATTTTCCTTAAATGTATTCCGTGTTCTCACATCCACACACAAAAATCTGCGAAATAATTTTGATCTGGAACACATCCCATCCCAACGGTTGGTGCTCGTGTACCGAGCTGTGAACACACAAGAGCTTTCCTTTTTTATTTTTTATTGAGACACCAAGATTGATGGAAATCTGTTGATCCCATTTCTCAAATCTGCATTTTGATATTTAATTCTGTTTAAATACACGAACATTAAAGAATTATAATTCAACGCATTTTTAGCCGATGCCAAAAATGACAAATATGAAGTATTAGGAATATAGTGAAATCCAAAAAAACAGTAAATTTATTGTCCTAAACGCCGCTTGCCATCACCACCAAGTACCAACACCTCTGAGCACCACGGGAAATAAACCACGTCTTGTTCACATCCAGTCGTATGTAAATTGTAACCGGTCATGAAATATTCATTCTGAATGTGTAATAAAAATTAATAAATCTACTCTAAATTCCCAAGATGACGGCTGAGCCTCCCAGGGAGCCTTTGATGTTCACAGGCTTTCTCCGCTCACTTTGGTCCGACCAAAGTACAATGATGTATCCTCACTATTAGTATGAATATTATTAAATCACTAAACAACCGCACAGCTGGTGGAGCTGCCGTCTTTCATGTTGCAGCGGCCCGTCATGCGGCATCACACGAGCCTCCCGGGATCTCATTTACTGGAACATCTGATCATCACCTCCAGATGGAAACATACAACACATGAGAGAGAAGGCTGCCTGGGTCTCATCAAAAGCTCTCAAAACGAGTGAGCAGAATATATATAAATATAGATAAATATATAGAGATATATAAATATATAAATATAGATAAATGAATACATATACAGGACTGTCTCAGAAAATTAGAATATTGTGATGAAGTTCTTTATTTTCTGTAATGCAATTAAAAAAACAAAAATGTCATGCATTCTGGATTCATTACAAATCAACTGAAATATTGCAAGCCTTTTATTCTGATTTATTGCTGATTATGGCTTACAGCTTAAGAAAACTCAAATATCCTATCTCTAAATATTAGAATATCATGAAAAAGTATACTAGTAGGGTATTAAACAAATCACTTGAATTGTCTAATTAACTCGAAACACCTGCAAGGGTTTCCTGAGCCTTGACAAACACTCAGCTGTTATAAATCTTTTTTTTACTTGGTCTGAGGAAATATAAAAATTTTATGAGATAGGATTTTAGAGTTTTCTTAAGCTGTAAGCCATAATCAGCAATATTAAAAGAATAAAAGGCTTGCAATATTTCAGTTGATTTGTAATGAATCCAGAATGCATGACATTTTTGTTTTTTTAATTGCATTACAGAAAATAAAGAACTTTATCACAATATTCTAATTTTCTGAGACAGTCCTGTATATATATATAAATATAAAGATATATATATATATTTATATATATGTATAAATATATATAAATAAACGTATATGAATGTATAAATAAATATAGAATGAATAAATAGTATATATATATATATATATTTATACATATATATATATATATATATATAAATGAGTGAAGATATATGAATATATATACATATATAAATAGAATAAATAAAAAATATATATATATAGGTGGCCCATTGTCCCAGTCATATTTCGTCTACCTACTTAACAGCACAAACATGATTTTTTAATCACTGTTTTCACAGGATCCCTTTAATATCTCTCGCTGATATCCATCAGATCTGATTGCTGCCCCATGAGAAGCAACAGTATCATTCTCAAAGAGCCTTATGATGAAACCATGACAAGAATGACGTTGCCCCGTCATTACCTTTTCATTTACAGAACCAGAACCAAAACCACCACTTCTGTTCATTATTGTACCAAATTGGACATGTTTAACAAATCTGAAGACATTTCCTCCCGGCGTGAATTGGAATCAAACAATTTGATCTGTTCTGCTCTCACGTCTAACGGCTGCCTTCACTGACAGTCGGCTCTTCCAGCTCCGCCGTGGTGTCGCCGGCTTTCCAAGCCAATCGGCTTATGGCGTGCTAACCTCGGCACGTGTTGCTAACGTGGTACAGCTAAGGGTCTCCAGGTGAAACCGGCTCTTTGGTTCCACATCACTTGGCCCATTTGAGGTTTTGGCTTTCCACTATTTCCTGCAGCCAACAGTGACTATAAATAGTGAATATGTCTCTCAATTTATAACATAGGTGTTTAAATCATCGTATTCCTACGTAGCGATGCTGGCCCTGGTGTGTGGACTGAATGTTGCCGGCTGTTCCCTGAAGCAGTGAGCGGGGGTGATAAAACCAATACTCCTGCGATTACAAGTAATTATAGCTTTTCGATTATCATACGGGCGATATTGGACAGTTTTTCATTTGTATTTTATTTGTATGCAGGCGTTCCTTTGAGTGAGCGGCAGGGGAAGTGACCACGTTTCTGTAAACTATTCAAAAGTGATACGTACAAAGAGAGGAGGAGGGTCGCCTCAGACGACGGTAAAGCACGCAGATCAATTCATGAGGTTTATATACAGGCAGCAATTCAACCAATTTATTATCTCCTAAGGGGGATGAATGGACTTCCCGGATTTCATTTGGATAAGAAATGAGGCACGGCAAAGAAAACCCATCCGTCATCATTTCCCCTTGTGGAGAGGAGACAGGCCACCAACGGCTCTTAAGAGCTCCGTTTATTAAGGCTCACGCTGGACTCCCCCCCCCTCTCCCCCTCGGCTCCTCTTGAAATGCCCAATTGCACCACCATCATGAATCACAACATGGATTCTCGTAATCCCCCGGGGGGGAAGGAGTCTCCGGAAGAATAAATAAAGAGCACCATCATCCCCGTGCGGCTTTCTGGAGGTGAAGACATCATCGGGCTCGTTTTCACGCTTATAGTTTTTGTTCTCTTGGGTGTTGGAAGAAATTATTTATTCTCTTTTTCATCATTTTGATTCTACCAGTATCTCGTCTGCTCTTTAATCTGATAACCACCCGACGTGTTAATTCCACTTGCACAATTAAATCCCAAATGATATGTCAGGATTTAATATTTCAGATTATTAGCGTTGCAGAATGTAAAAGAGACGTCTGGTTGTCTCCTGGTCAGGATTAAAGCAACAAAGGTTTAGCTGATTTAGTTAAGGAACATTTCATTGATTCACAGCGATTTTGATGATCAATTAATCGTTAAAGTCATGAGCAAAAACTAAAAAATAAGTCTGAACATATTAGGTGTGCACAGAGAGAAAAACACACGGACACTAGCCATCGTTAAAAATGAGATATTTTAAAAATATTTTAATGTCTGTTACTTACCTACCTACCTACCTACTTACCTAAGTAAATAGGTAGGTAGGTATACCTACTTACTTACTACCTACCTACTTACCTACTTACCTACCTACCTACTTACTTACCTACTTACTTACCTACCTACTTACCTACTTACCTACTTACCTACTTACCTACTTATTTACTTATTTATTTACCTACCTACTTACCTACTTACTTACTACCTACTTACTTACCTACTTACCTACTTACTTACTACCTACTTACTTACCTACCTACCTACATTACCTACTTACCTACTCACTTACTTTACTTACCTACCTATTTACCTACCTACCTACTTACTTACTACCTAACTATTTACCTAGTTACTTACTACCTACCTACTTACTTACCTACTTAACTACCTACTTACTTACCTCCTTACCTACTTATCTCTTACGATATTCTGTATGTTCCACAATGCAAAATGGACATTAAAGATGACTTTAACTTGAACTTTTAACTTTAACTTTAACTCTGACACTTGCTGTCCAATGAGCGTGAGATAAATAATGCTGTCAAGGCACCAAGTCCACGTAGTCATTGGTGGTGTGTTAGCATTGCTCTGCTACACTAGCTGCTAAATGTCAACGTGTGCTCATTAACGAGTTAATGATGACCTCGCCGCTCTACGGGAACAGTGTTGTTCCTTAAATGTCACGGAGTGATGTGGAGGTTCACTTTGGGGTCTTTAGCTTTCAGCTCACATTTGTATCCTGTCATCCGTTTTTTTCTTTTCAATCCCTTTTGACATGCAGGAGACATTTTTCATATTGGAAACCCTTCTGTCGGCTTCTCTGTGACAAGATGTTTGTCTTTTTTTTGACAAAAAAAATTCGATTACATGTATTCAGGGAGTGCAGTTAGTGACAGTGTGTTGGCTTTGACAGAGTGGCATCAGGGGGGCGGGGCTTAGCAAAGCTTTGATTACAGAGAGCAGAGATAACTTGTCTGGTGAATTGTGTAAAGGCAATAACTTGTTGATGAATGCATTATTAAATTTACATCCATTAGTAAATGAACCTAAAGATCTGATTGAGCCAAAATGAATCCGCTACACAATAATTACACCAGTATGGTTCAGTCATTTGTATCCGTCATCCTACATTAGAGACACATTAGAGCTGCTGCTCTAACATATAGTATTATATATATCATTTTTATATCTATATTTGTTTATATATATATATATATATAGATATATAGATATATGTTTATGTATATTGATTCATATATATATTTATTTATATATATGTATACATATGTATTTGTATTTATGTATATATATATAATAAGATATATATATGTATATAAATAAATATATAATAATATATATATGTATATATATATATATACACTACCGTTCAAAAATTTGGGGTCACTTAGAAATGTCTTTATTTTTCAAAGAAAAGCACTGTTTTTTCAATAAAGATAACATTAATCAAAAATACACTCTATACATTGTTAATGTGGTAAATGACTATTCTAGGTGGAAGGGTCTGGTTTCTAATGAAATATCTCCATAGGTGTATAGAGGCCCATTTCCATCAACGATCACTCCAGTGTTCTAATGGTACATTGTGTTTGCTAATCGCCGTAGAAGACTAATGGATGATTAGAAAACCCTTGTGCAATTATGTTAGCACAGCTGAAAACAGTTATGCTGGTGATATAAGCTCTACAACTGGCCATCCTTTGAGCTTGAAGTTTGGAGAACAAAATTAATACTTCAAATATTAATCATTATTTCTAACCTTGTCAATGTCTTGACTATATTTTCTATTCAATTTTCAATTCATTTGATAAATAAAAGTGAGTTTTCATGGAAGACACGAAATTGTCTGGATGACCCCAAACTTTTGAACGGTAGTGTATATATACACATAAAGGTATCTTTTTATGGGACAGGGATATCATATGTGTACAGATTGTAAAGCCCTCTGAGGCAAATTTGTAATTTGTAATCTATATATATATATATATATATATATAAATATATAAAGATATACATACATATTATTAATATATATATATGTATATTATATATATAAATATGTATAAGATGTCTCGGCCCCCTCCTCCCACTGCTGGGGACTTCTCCAGCTAAATTAACAGGAAGTAGCTGCTTGTCTCGGACCGTTTTCGTCACAACGGTGGAGCATGTAATTGTTTTGTACACATACACGAAGCTCAACCGCAATATCCACTCCGGCAAACACACTCCTCCCCTCTCAAGTCTTTCATGCGTGCAGGCGACATTTATTCCGGGCTCTCTTATCGGGCCAGGTTTCTGTGGCGTGCGTTGTGCTGTGTGTCGTTATTTGAGCGCCGCTGGCGGTCACGGCCCTCCATCTCGGACGTGCTCCTGTTGATGCGGCTTCATTATGTGACGACAGGCTCAAGAGAAGTGGGACAATTTGGCATGGGGGGGGGGGGGGGGGTGGGTTGGAACATGAATATTTGATCAGAGGCAAAATCACCACCTCAGAGTGTCTGAAGTGTGTGTGTTTGTGTGTCTTTGTTAAAGCCAGAATAATAGTGCAAATCGTGTGGATTCAAAGCACTTCTTCATGCCTTCTTTTTTCTCGCCTCGTTAGCCAATATTTAAGGAACATTTCATTATTTGACATATTAATTGACATAAGTTAATCATTTAAGTCATAAGTCAAAAAGTCAAAAACGAGTCAGAAAATGTTAGTTGTGCACAGATATGAGGAAACCACACGGACACTAGCGACCGTTAAAAATTAGATATTTTTTAATATTTTAATATTTGTGATAAGGAGCGAGGATGCAGGACTGTGTGATATATTCGATTCCATGCACACATTTCCATAAAAGATGACCTGTCATCAGCGCCTCCTCCGCTAGTGCAAAGCCTTTTCTCCCAGCAGCTCATCAAAGGGCCTCGCATGGCGACCTTTGACCCCACGCCCCTGTGGATGCACAGTTCAGCCGGTGTGGGCTGGGAAACCACAACGGGCAAAATGTCAGTGAGAATTAATAGGAGAGATTAGCCTCACGCTGGGCACAGCGCCCTCTGGTGGTCACATCTGCACACACACACACACACACACACACACACAGTGGATATTCTTCTCGGCCTTATGAATGCACATGTTTTACTTTAGTGACAACTTTGGCTGAGTGACTTAAATTCGCTCTCCCCTGAGTTCAGTATGATGTCAATGTACCTGAGTTTAGTATGATGTCACTGTACCTGAGTTCAGTATGATGTCAATGTACCTGAGTTCAGTATGATGTCACTGTACCTGAGTTCAGTATGATGTCACTGTAACTGAGTTCAGTATGATGTCACTGTACCTGAGTTCAGTATGATGTCACTGTACCTGAGTTTAGTATGATGTCACTGTAACTGAGTTCAGTATGATGTCACTGTACCTGAGTTTAGTATGATGTCACTGTACCTGAGTTCAGTATGATGTCACTGTAACTGAGTTCAGTATGATGTCACTGTACCTGAGTTCAGTATGATGTCACTGTACCTGAGTTTAGTATGATGTCACTGTAACTGAGTTCAGTATGATGTCAATGTACCTGAGTTTAGTATGATGTCACTGTACCTGAGTTCAGTATGTCACTGTAACTGAGTTCAGTATGAT
Organism: Pseudoliparis swirei; assembly: GCF_029220125.1. Taxonomy (NCBI): domain Eukaryota; kingdom Metazoa; phylum Chordata; class Actinopteri; order Perciformes; family Liparidae; genus Pseudoliparis; species Pseudoliparis swirei. The sequence continues at coordinate 15,035,316 of NC_079408.1, forward strand.
GTCACTGTACCTGAGTTCAGTATGATGTCACTGTACCTGAGTTTAGTATGATGTCACTGTAACTGAGTTCAGTATGATGTCACTGTACCTGAGTTTAGTATGATGTCACTGTACCTGAGTTCAGTATGATGTCACTGTAACTGAGTTCAGTATGATGTCACTGTACCTGAGTTCAGTATGATGTCACTGTACCTGAGTTTAGTATGATGTCACTGTAACTGAGTTCAGTATGTCACTGTACCTGAGTTCAGTATGATGTCACTGTACCTGAGTTCAGTATGATGTCATTGTAACTGAGTTCAGTATGATGTCACTGTACCTGAGTTCAGTATGATGTCACTGTACCTGAGTTTAGTATGATGTCACTGTAACTGAGTTCAGTATGATGTCACTGTACCTGAGTTTAGTATGATGTCACTGTACCTGAGTTCAGTATGATGTCACTGTAACTGAGTTCAATATGATGTCACTGTACCTGAGTTCAGTATGATGTCACTGTACCTGAGTTTAGTATGATGTCACTGTAACTGAGTTCAGTATGATGTCACTGTACCTGAGTTCAGTATGATGTCACTGTACCTGAGTTTAGTATGATGTCACTGTACCTGAGTTCAGTATGATGTCACTGTAACTGAGTTCAGTATGATGTCACTGTACCTGAGTTCAGTATGATGTCACTGTACCTGAGTTTAGTATGATGTCACTGTAACTGAGTTCAGTATGATGTCACTGTACCTGAGTTCAGTATGATGTCACTGTACCTGAGTTTAGTATGATGTCATTGTACCTGAGTTCAGTATGATGTCATTGTAACTGAGTTCAGTATGATGTCACTGTAACTGAGTTCAGTATGATGTCACTGTACCTGAGTTCAGTATGATGTCACTGTACCTGAGTTTAGTATGATGTCATTGTACCTGAGTTCAGTATGTCACTGTACCTGAGTTCAGTATGATGTCACTGTACCTGAGTTCAGTATGATGTCACTGTACCTGAGTTTAGTATGTCATTGTACCTGAGTTCAGTATGATGTCATTGTAACTGAGTTCAGTATGATGTCACTGTACCTGAGTTCAGTATGATGTCATTGTACCTGAGTTCAGTATGATGTCACTGTACCTGAGTTCAGTATAATGTCACTGTACCTGAGTTCAGTATGATGTCACTTATATAAGGTTTGGACCTCACTCTGACCGTCGCTACAGCATTAATCAGATGAAAGTCTTCCCTCTTCACTCTCCAGAAGTAAACAAAGTTGTGCCCTTGGCCCTAGGAGGCGGAGCTTTAAGCCTTATGAAGATGAGGTCAACCTCCGGCTCGTGACCAGGTACAGGTGGGAAACTGTTCTACTCTTGTTGCTGAGAAGTTTTACTACTAGTAGTAGTAATTACATACTTACCTACTTACCTACTTACCAACTTACCTACTTACTTACCTACCTATCAACCTACTTACTCACTTACCTACCTATCAACCTACTTACTTACTTACTTACCTACCTACCTATTAACCTACTTACTTACTTACCTACCTACTTACTTACTTACCTACTTACTTATCTACTTACTGACCTACTTACCTCCTGACTTACCTACTTACATACTTACTTACATACTTACCTACTTACTTACTTACCTACCTATCAACCTACTTACTTACTTACCTACCTACTTACCTACTTACCTACTTAATTACATACTTAGCTACTTACCTAATTACTTACCTACTTACCTATTTACTCTTTTAGTAGCAGACATATAAAACATTGCTTTTAGAAGCTCCATCACATAAAAAGTGATTTTTATTAGTTTACTCCCGACTGGATGGATGTTAATTTTGCCATTTCCACAGCAGCAAAGTGTCATTTGAGAAACTGTTCGCGGGCCTCATTAGAACCTCTCCGTCGATCACATGCTGGTGTGATAATGTGTTTGTGACCTTCGGAGACTCCCACGCATTAAATGCTTTCCTTATGTTTTACTGAATAAAGGTGAATGCAGAACGCCTCGGGAAATAAAAGTGAGAGTATATAAATAGTGTATAAAGTATGAACGCTCACTTTTAGTCACGTCATTTCAGGACATCTTACAGCAGTCAGGGCTCCCAGAGCCTCATTTATTAAACATGCAATAACTGCCAGCGGCTGTTATGACGTCATCACCTTTTTAGGTTGACGGTAAGCCGGTTATGAGCACCTCCACCAGTTATGAAGCAATATTCTCTCTATTTTTCCTCCATTTTGGTCTCTTCCAACCAACATTGCTGCACGTCCAGCTGTCGGTTCACGTCGTGGATCGTTTTTAAATGGACATTTCATTTGATCGTATTTATGATGGGCTGCTTTCTGCGGCTGTAACAATATTTAGTTCTCTAACTAGAGCCTGTGGAGAAAATCAATACCTCAATAATGATATTGCAATGATATTTTTTACAGTTAATCGTTGGTACTTTCTCTAAATATTAACACAAGATTGTTGATTAATAATCATCAGTAATGTGCATAACATGATTAAGTTTTGTGGGGTTTTCACCTTAAAGATAAAGCCCCGCTAGTTCAATTATCAGACCAACTCCAATGACCACAGATGACAGATACGAGCTCGTAGTTTTACTTGCTGCAAGGAGAGAGTTGAGCTGTGCCTCTGCACGTCTCCAAAACACTCTGGCTCCATTCTCCCCCGACAGTCCTTTTATTGAAACAAGTGGTTACACAAAACAGGATGAGGAAACGCTTCTATGTTTCTTATCAGTCTGAGTTTTATGACCCTGAGTCCTGTGTGGTGTGTGTGTGGATGAGTTATGTGCGGAGACCTGAAACAAAACCTTGTTCCTGTGTCTGCTCATTAACCAGATGTGACCCTGGAACCTTTTGCTCTCAGGGTGACCAGTATAGAATAAACAACACAGCAATAATATGATTGACATATTAATCTTCTTCCAATAATTACAGCCCTAAAAGGGGTAAACTATAATTCATAGGGCGTACATTCTTTAATACAAAATGAAAACACATGCTCTAAAACCTAACAGTGTGTAAAGGACACTTAAAAGAAAAGCTAAGCTGGTAATTTGAGAAAATAACACAAATTAACTGTAATATAGTCAACGCATGTGCCATGTTACTCATAAACTCTTTTCTGCATCTCTCAAAAAGATGCAGACAAATAGGTTCACGCGTTCGTTACTTCGAGACTGGATTACTGCAACTCCTTATTATCAGGCTGCTCTAATAAGTCTCTTAGGTCCCTCCAGTTGATCCAGAATGCTGCAGCTCGTATTCTCACTAAAACTAAGAAAAGAGATCACATCACTCCTGCACTAGCTGCTCTGCACTGGCTCCCAGTAAAATCAAGAATCACTTTTTAAATTCTTCTCTTAACCTACAAAGCCTTGATTGGTGATGCACCATCATATCTTAAGGAGCTTGTAGTACCATATTGCCCCACTAGAGAGCTACACTCACTAAATGTGGGACTACTTGTAGTTCCTAGAGTCTTAAAAAGTAGAATGGGAGCCAGAGCCTTCAGTTATCAAGCTCCTCTTCTATGGAACCAGCTTCCACCTTCAGTCCGGGAGGCAGACACAGTCACCTCGTTTAAGAGTAGACTTAAGACCTTCCTCTTTGACAGAGCTTATAGTTAGGGCTGAATCAGGTTTGCCCTGGTCCAGCCCCTTGATATGCTGCTATAGGCTTATAGCTGCCGGGGGACGTTTTAGGATGCACTGAGCACCTCTCTCCTCTTTTTTCTCTCCTTAGGGATGAATTTTCATCTCTCAATCACACGTTACTAACTCTGCTTTCTCCCCGGAGTCCTTTTGACTTCACGTCTCATGGGGTCATCGGACCCTATGAGACGGCATAGATCCTATCTGCTGATGGATCATCGAGGTCTGGGTCGTGGAATTCCTGCTACCGATGACGCCACTGCCCTGTTGAGACTCCGCCCACTGTTGAGACTCCGCCCACTCCTCCTCTCTACCTCCATCTGCCTGATGGATCGTGGAGGTCTCCATCGTGGAATATGCCTACTATGAACTATTCATACACTCTGTCACATTCATTGAATGTATTTTAACTCTAAATCTGTCCTTCTGTACACATTACATCTATTGCATCTGTCCATCCTGGAGAGGGATCCTCCTCTGTTGCTCTCCTGCAGGTTTCTTCCCTTTTTCCCCCCCTAAAGGGTTATTTGGGAGTTTTTCCTGGTCCGATGTGAGGTTTTGGGGCAGTGATGTCTATGTGTACAGATTGTAAAGCACTCCGAGACAAATTTGTAATTTGTGAAATTGGGCTATACAAATAAACTGAATTGAATTGAATTGAATAAACAATAGTTCATCTCATATCACATCATCGATGTAATTTTGATATATTTCTGAGCCCAGACAAACGTATACATAACAATAAGATGTGTGAGAGCCCCTTAAATATCTCACCTGTCTTTTATTGGACATCAACATTTGACAATTGATCAATTGTTAAAGTGATGTATTGGCAAAAATGCTAAATATTGATTGGTTCCATCTTCTCCACTGTTACCAATAGATATGACCATATATGGATTATATATGACCATATATAGATTAGATATGACCAATGTTCCCTCCAAGCTGCGCGCCTGTGCAATCGCGCACTGCTCGCACATTCTCAGCGCACAAGAAAATCAATGCAGCGCATAAAATAAAATGTACCATAAACGTATTAATTAATATCTAATATTAGACCTAATCTAATCTAATTAATTAGACCAATACTGTGTTTTTTGTACCATTTTTCAATGTAACACAGTGAATGACAGCCTGACAGGTGTCCAGCCAATGGTACGATACGGTTTACTTACGCTACGCAGCCAATCAGCGAGCTAACAACAACACAACGGAGTTAGGAGACGCAACCCCTTATTATGGCGAAGCGAACGGGCAGCGCCGGCGACACGTCCACTCAACAAGCCAAAGTAAAAAAGAAATGCGGTTCTTTTGGGATGGAATGGCTGTCGGAGTATGTGCAAATGGAAGAACAAGCGGTGAAACTGGGTGAAATATTTTCTTTTTCAAGTGAGAAAGGTCTACTCTGCAAAACATGCAGCGAAGCCAAAGTAGCAAATGAGCTTTCAGCGGGAAAAATGTGGACTGAATGGAAGTTGGACTACCTCAAGCGTCACATTCAGCAGAAAAGTCATTTGAAAGCCGTTGGAATTGTACGAAGACTCAAGGTGGGACAGGGGGTTGGTTCATTATTGCGGGAGAGCGCAGAAGACCGAGAGAAAAGGAACGAGCTGTCAATCAAAACTAAATCTGACCCCAAGCAAGTTAAAGTTCTCATTGACAATATTTTACTTGCCATCAAAATTAATGCATCAATGCTGTCAGTTCAACAAATCCACAATCACATGGCAAAGTATGCGAGTATACCAGAAAGCTGGCAAAGCAAAAACTATGCATTTGAATTTGTGAACTCAATCAATGCGATAGTGCAGAATGAGACTATGTGCCTTTGATGCGAGATGTGGAAACTCTTCTTAGAACTGTGTATTCCACTTTCTCGCGGTCCACTGTGAAGAGGGCCAAAATGGAGGACCTAGCAAAGATTCTTGATGAAGACACGCTGTCATTTAGGCCTCTGAACAAAGTGCGATGGCTGTCGCGGCACCAAGCTGTCAATGCTGTTCTGAGGAACTACACTGTGCTTAGAGAATTCTGCAAAGGAGAATTCACCGATAACAGAGATCCAGTGGCAAAGTACTGCGACAAAAAGTTGAGCGATTCAAAGTTCAAGGTTACTGTCACGGCGTTGGGAGATGTTTTGTGTGAGCGAGCACAACTGTGCCTCACTTTTCAAACTGCTTTGCTCGAGCAAAGATTGAGAAGTTGCGTTCCCAATACTTGAAGGAGAAGGATGTACAGTGGAGTGACCGTGTCAAAGAGGCAATGGGGACCTCATCAGCTGATGGCAAAGATACTGGTGAGATTACTCTTTTCATTAGTAAACTCTGTGATCACATGGATGCTCGTTTTCCAGAGGATGAATTAAAGGAGTGGTCTGCATTTGACATTGAAGCATTGAGCTCAGACATCAGTTTTGACTATGGATCAGCAGACATTGCCACACTGGCAAAGAAGTATGAGGCCATTCTCCAACACCCACAGTCTATGGAGGCCATTAACAGTCAATATGCTGAATTCAAGTACATAATGAAGCAAAAACTTAAACAGGGGTCAATCACCACATTCTCAGATATGGTTTCTGCAGCACTTAGATGTGAGGAGCTAAAGGAGATCTCACAGCTTGTGGATATTTGTGCTACATTTCAAGCTTAGTTTAATGAATCGAATCAAAACAGCATCCAGAAATCGTCTCGAAGTGGCACATTTGGACCAGCTGATGCGCATAAAGTCAAAGCAAGAAGCAGAAGAAGCCATCAACCTGGACAAAGTGTACAACCGTTGTACACATTACATCTATTGCATCTGTCCATCCTGGAGAGGGATCCTCCTCTGTTGCTCTCCTCCAGGTTTCTTCCCTTTTTTTCCCCCTGAAGTTGGGAGTTTATTTGGTCCGATGTGAGGTTTTGGGTTTTGATGTGGGTAGTGTACAGATTGTAAAGCACTCCGAGACAAATTTGTAATTTGTGAAATTGGGCTATACAAATAAACTGAATTGAATTGAATTGGAGAAGTGAGAAGGACAGACGTGAAAAATAAGGTAAAATTAATGTCAACATTTTTGCATATTCTAGTGACATTTATTACGATTTTCTATTTATGGATATTAAACATTAAATGTTGTTACTACTAGATAATGTATGGGTAGTGGACATGCTAATAAAAAAACTGTGTAATTAGATATTTTACAGACAAAGAGTTACAGGAATTTACACTGTATCACAAGCGACAGCACGTCATTGAGCAAAATGTGAATGTTTTAATGTGAACAAAATGGTATGTCTGAAAGATGTATATGTCTCATTTGTTCCAGAACAGGACCCTCAGCCAGGCCACAACTGGACCACAGCCAGGCCAAAGCAGGACTCTTGGATATGACCATATATGGATTAGATATGACCATATATGGATTAGATATGACCATATATGAATTAGATATGACCATATATAGATTAGATATGACCATATATGGATTAGATATGACCATATATGAATTAGATATGACCATATATGGATTAGATATGACTATATGGATTAGATATGACCATATATAGATTAGATATGACCATATATGGATTAGATATGACCATATATGGATTAGATATGACCATATATGGATTAGATATGACCATATATAGATTAGATATGACCATATATGGATTAGATATGACCATATATAGATTAGATATGACCATATATGGATTAGATATGACCATATATAGATTAGATATGACCATATATGTTTTAGATATGACTATATATAGATTAGATATGACCATATATGGATTAGATACAAACATACTGTCCACTAGTGATGGAATGTAGAACTACATTTACTCAATTACTGTCCTTAAGTACAAATGTGATATATTTTTTGATTCGTGCCACTTTCTCCTTCTACTCCAGCTCACAAATACCTGTTTTTAAAGTGTGGGGAAGGTGTGTGGTTCATACTTCTGGCCCCAGATGTTCTGTCTCTCTCTCTCTCTCGCTCGACTTTACTTGGACTCTCTCTCCCCTCTCGGCGTGTCCGTCAAGTCAAATGGAGAACGGAGAACCGTGAGCGTCAGCGCTGACGTGCTGGAGGAACCCTCTGCAGCGCCGGACCCTCCTCCAGCCCGCCGCCAGTCTCCAAGGCTCTGGTTGCCATGGACACTGTGGATGAAAGTCTGCAGAGCGCAGTGGTGTGGCTCTGCAGCGTCGACAGACGGAGCACTTAGTGCGTTGTTGTTGTTGTTTTCCTTTTTGATTATTTCAAAATTGTGATTGACGTTGGATGTATTATATTCTGTTTAAATAGAATAAATAGAAAAAGGCTGTTTGTGATATATTCAATGATTGGTGATGCAACTCAATGTTAAGTATTACATTTTATAATTATTATTAAACCTTTATTTAACCAGGCGAGTCTCATTGAGAATAAAAATCTCTTTTTCGAGGGTGACCTGGACAAGACAGACAGCAACATAAGAAACACAGAGTTACAAACAGAAAACACAGAACAAGACGAGTTTAAGAAACTAAAAGTTAAAAGAAACTAAAAGTTAAGAGACAAGTGACATCACAGAGTTAATTTAGGAAACATTCAGGTTTTTAGGAAAAACGTGACAAAAACAAGTGTGAGTGAAAATCTGCCTGTTTTAGTGTTTTAAACTCATGAGCGCACAGAACGTGCTAGAAGGCGCAACCGCGCCCCGGCCGGGTGAAGTTGTTATGGGCAACGTGTCGGCTAACACGCGCCGCACCGCATCAGCGTTCACACGGAGTCTTTACCTGTCCGTCTACTTCATATAAATCCAACATTCACTCTAATTGCAGCTCTCTCAGCCTCGGCTGCCGACAGAGAAATGTGGTGTCTGGTTGGTAGCTCGTGTAGCCGGGTAGCTAACGTAGCTCACAGAGGTACTTGCAGGGCTACACTGAGCGCCTCTCGTTTTGTTGACAACGTTAGCACCAAGCTGGTGACCGTATGGAACATTTAGCAACTAAAGGGACACTTGTTTTTCTCCAGGAGTCCAAAACCAGAGACCAAAACAGAGCTAAAGAGATAAAATGTTAATACTAATTCATGCTAATGTTCTGCTGAATATGCAAACTAACAAACGTTTGCAAAGTTGTTCTCAATTGCAAAAAAACAACTAAAAAGTGCAAGCAATTATAATTATTAAGTATTTTTTCTACTTCCTCTCAACTCTTGTGAAATCCCACTGTTCCCTCTTTCTTTCAAAAGTACGGAATTAAAATCAATGCACTGAGCTTTCATTGACATTTAGATTCAATAGTCCATCAAGCTTATGAGTTAAATATCGTGGACCATTTGTTGAGATATTCCTATTTTATCTCAAGACGTCTTCAGAAGTCACATGATCTGTGTAATAAATGATTTTTTTAAAAATAAAAATATATATTTTCACCAATATGTATCTCCAACGTTTCTTCAACTGTGATTAAACTTAATTCTAGTCCTGAAGTTGTGAGGAGGAAGAAGACGCTTCAGATACTTCACGGAATTTCCATGACTTTTCCACACCTTGAAGATTTTTTTCCAGGACTTTTCCAGGCCTGGAAAAAAACATTTAAAAATTCCATGACTTTTCCAGGTTTTCAATGACCGTACGAACCCTATGAAAGAGTGAAACTCAGAACACTCTTAGATTTGACTCCCATGAGAAGTCTAATTATTACGTTTAGTCGACTTGTTTTCACCCGTCCTCACCCGCCATGTCGGGTCTCACCACGACAACATGACTCCACAGCTACAGCACAGAAATAGAAGATACGCGTGCACACACACATAAAGACACACACACACACAAACACATACACATACACACATGTCCAGTGAACCACGGGAGTATTCATTCCATTTTATGGACCGTAAATGATATGAGAAGATGGTGTAATATAATAATAACAGAATATTTATTTCCGCTTCTGTGGCAAGACAGAGATGGCGTTAGATTGGATATTAAACACAGCTGCCAAAAGGCTGAGGCGGAGGTGACTACGGCAAGCCAGATGGGCCACATGCAGCTCGTAGACTTGTTTGTATCAAAGGGATTACAATGAAAAAATCAAGTATTTAGTTTACCGGGTGGATAGCCATCGTCCAGAGCATAAATAACCAATGTGTTGTGAAATGACCGAAAAACGGACCTTGTATAAAATAATAATCATCAAATCACAAATATAAAAATGACACCAATACGATTAATTAGCCACAAAAGTTCCTTGAAAATATTCTAGTTGAATGAGCATTCGTGTTGCTCCACTTTTTCTTCTCTCTATGATATCAATGAAGTCACAAACAATTCAGGAGTGTTACATTTTATTTGGTCTCATCTCTTTTTGAGCAGTTTTTTCCTTTTTTTTTCTTTTTCCACAGGTTAAAACCCACTATAATAGTCAAGAGAAATAAAAATAAAAAAGTCACATACTGTAGTAGAGAAATAGTCGTCTTGACACACAACAATAAAAACAGTTGATTAGGCCCAGCCCAGTGCGAGATTTCACAAAAAAATGCAACAATAACACATTTTTTTCAAAGCCCGACAACCGAAAAAAACCTTAAACTCGCGTGAGCAGAGGCGGCTCTGAGAGAGATGTCAAGATGGCTGCCAGGGCAACGCAACACGTGTGTCATCACATCGCCTAAGCTGTAGTACGACACACAGAACAGACGTGGAAATAAATCTGGAACAGTTACAGTAAAAAGCAGAAATAGATACACAGAGAGGAGGTCCACGTCTGTCCACTGAGGGGACTCGGTCCTCTTCTCTATCGAGCAGTTTTATGCACATAAATTCAGTGTGGGTGCCTCAAGGAGACTTTAGGCTGCGATTTAATTTTTTTTAAATTTATTTACACGAAGAACCGGATTTCAAGCTCCGCCAGGCAATTCTCCTCAATGTTCTGCTGCACACAGACACCGAGGGGCTTGTGGAGGACTCCTTTTTGTTGCCGATTTGGGAGCACAGGAATGTAAAGAGGCCTCTCGTGAAGCACCCACACACAACAACTTAAATACTCCAGTGAAAACCTATACAACGGGCTCCGTCATGCTAACGTAGTCTGCCTCCATGGCCATCTCCAGAGAAAGAGTTTGGATCCAGTGTGTAAAGAAGATGGCCATTTATAAATATCCGCTTTTACCCCCCCTCGAGTATTTCATTCTGTAAATGTCCTTCGCTGACTGGTGGGAAGCTGTCGGAGAGGAAAAGCCTTTAGCGGGGCTGGGATTCCCTTAGTGGAAGAGATTTGACCAGTGAGACCCTTTTTCAAATGACCTCATGGATCATTTAGATATTCAAGAGAGAGCAGCTGAAAGAGACCACCCTCATATTTAATATCGTCAAGCCTCATTCACATGTGTTGCCCTGGAATCACATTGACGTATCTAAGGGGACTTCCAGGACCTTCTGGATCAGCACTTCGTGGTTTTGAACACCAACGTCGGACATCTGGTCCCCTCATCTGTGATTTCACACCAGCCAATCGTCGCTTGGCCTCCACTAACCCCGCTGAGTTTGCGACGAGGACTCTTCCCAATTTATTTTCGTGGAATCGGAGCAACGATAGAAAAAAATCCATGCATAGTTTTCCATATTTCCAATTCGGTGAACTTTGATATGCAAATTTGTGCCACGTTCAACTTTTGAGAGAACGACGCTCGCTTGGACTTTAGCTAACGGAGGTCGTTAGCGGGGCGAAGGCATCCATGAAATATACATTACGGGAAGAACGTTAAAAAATACCGACTAAGATGTACTGAAGATGTAATAAACACATCACCGAGCTTCAAGGCTCGTAGGAGCAGCTTCTGCGCCGTGACACGTAGTTCGGGACAAGTAGTTCGTGACACGTAGTTCGTGACACGTAGTTCGTGACACGTAGTTCGTGACAGGTAGTTCGTGACAGGTAGTTCGTGACACGGTGTTCGTGACAGGTAGTTCGTGACAGGTAGTTCGTGACACGGTGTTCGTGACAGGTAGTTCGTGACATGGTGTTCGTGACACGTAGTTCGTGACACGGTGTTCGTGACACGTTGTTACAATACACGCCATCGCGGTTCTTTCTTCTGTGAGTAGACGGCAATAAATCAGTCGCCCGTCTCCGTGATTGAGGCACGCGGTTTGTTTACTCGACCGGTTGGTTTGCGGCCCGTTGGACGCTCGGAGGAACAGGAATGTGCAGATTGAACGGCTCGAAGATCACGAGGTAATTGAGCGTCAATAGCTCGGGCAGAGCAATAATCACGACCACGGCGCTGCCGAGTGGGGGGGTGCGGCCTTGGATTTAATAACATCATAGATACAAAACATTTAAAAACAGGTTTATTTTGCCATCCTTGGTCTCGGGGCACACGTTGGTGCTTATTCTACGGCTCTCATTCATTGGGTTGTATTCAAATGACAGCAGATGGTGACTTTGGGAGGCACAGACGGAAAAGAATTAGGAATAAATGTTCACACTTTGAGAGACCGAGCTGACGCACCTGCCAACGCCGCCGCACACACAGCTTTAGTCCAACGTCCATTTTTGCGATGTGCGATTCCTGTAAATTCGGCAGGTCATATTTGATCATTTTGGTCTCGGCCCGTTAATGTCAAACAAAAGGCCCGGGCAGGTGTTTCACTTAATATGAGCCAGAAAGAGCAACGATGTGCAGGACGCACCTGAAACGAGGCCCGATAAGCAGGTACATTTGTAACCTCCGCTTAATTGAACACAAGCGAGCAAACGGCAGCACGGGGGGTGGGGAGCCTTCTGGAAATGCCAGGCCGTCTTATTTTTGTAGTTTTCAGAATTTACCCTCCACCGACTCCGCCGAGGTACGATTTCATCAATGAAATAAATGTGACACATGCTCGGACAGAGTCCCCCCCCCCCCCGTCCTCCAATTTTCTCAGTAACCGCGAAAGGAGAGAAAACATGACTCGAGCCGAGTCGCGGCAATTTACGAAAGTACATTTCCCCGACTCCACTTCCCTGAGGTTGAGCGCCGGAGACGGAGGAGTTCACAGGCACACGGGGCTCCGTCACTCAGGAGTTATGGGGATAGAATTCAAGAGTTAGAACTAGTAAACAGGGTTTAATTTGAATCAGCGGTTTAATAAGAGTAAATTAAATGATGAGTATGCATATTCACTGATCATGAAGCCAAATTAACCTTTAAGTGGCGCCCGGGTGCATCGGGCCCACGCTCCACGGCTACCCTTCACCAAACCTTCGACTAACCTACATAGCGACTTTTCTTTTCCCTTTCCTCTGGATAATGGCGCTGATTGTTACGCAACCCCCCCCGACCACTGGCGGCGTCTCGGCGTGATGAGGGTCACGGCCTCGGGCTCCTCCATCGTGCCATCTCATTAGCTTGTATTCATGTGAACGTGTTGACCGTTTGCCATTCACTGATTAGGGGCGGTGGTCCTGAGCTTCAGCTTTAAGTTTGGATCGCCAATGTGGGGCTGAAAGTGGATCCCCGGTGGCCAGGTATCGTTCTCTCGGGGCGGAGAATTCACTTCCAGTCGCCCGTCAGTAATTTGTAATGACGGATAGGGCCGATGCCTTTAAGTGCTTTCTGTCAGCTCGGAAAACTGACAACCCAAATATTGGACGTCCACAAAAGCTACCAAACTAGTCTTCCAGTATCTTCCTCTGCCACGGCAGGAAGGTTCCTCCCCACTTCAAATGAACCTCCTCCAACAGGAACCACACTCCGACTTTAAATCATACGTTAAAAAAAGCACAGCGGCTCCTGTTGCCACGAGTCATATTTCCAGAGATAAATTACCCAGCGTGCTCGGGGTGGAGACGGGGGAACACTTCTCAACATCAGGTCTGATGGAGAATTAAAGTCTGGCGCTGAGTACTCACACACAGACGAGGCCGTGAGTGGCAGGTTGAAGCGAACGCTTGACACGCACACAGCGTTTGTGACAGAAATAATCTGCCCGACGGTTCCATCATCTCAATTTCCTTCGTGTATCACTCCTCTTCGCGGCGCTCCGCTGACAATCACAGCCACGGCAACCTGATGACTTTACCGGATCGCTCTCGCGGCGTCGGAAGAGAGGCGAGGTATTAACGCCGCTTGTCACGCGGGTGAAATGGTAGTGGCGGGCCCACGTCGAGAAACGGCAACTTCCACACATACCGAGGAGGAGGCGAGTCGTCTGATTGGCTCAGAGGCCAACTTCAATCTTTTTGACTCGCGACGTGTTGAACGACCTGTCAATCACACGGTACCGCCGCCCTAGAGAAACAACCTGCTTTATGACGATAATTGTACTATAACTTCCTAGATGAACATCATGCTGTATTGAAGAAGACGTGAAACTAGAGATTGAGACATAAACTCATGTTTACAATGTTTACTGAGGGGATAAATCAAGAGACAAGTAGAGTCATCTTCTCATAGATTTCTATCTGACTCCAGGAGTGAACCCCTGCTGGCCATTAGAAAGGTTTGAGATACTTTGGCATTGGCTTCACTTTTCAGATCAGGAGGTCAACCATCTCTCTCTTCACCTCCATCTCCAACAGATCGGCCATAAAAACTGCACAGATTGTGCAACCAAGTCGGTCTGAAGCATGCTTTTACGAGCACTTTGTCTCTTTGTTCCTGTGGAATATCACGTGGATGTCCAGGAGATGACGAACAGATGCATTAAGGTGCACAAGAGAAGCAAAGTTCCCCTTTCAATTTCAAACAAATTCGATTGCCTCTGTATAACAAGCACTCCCCGGTTAATGGACTCTGTCCGAGAACAAATGGCTTTTTATTTATTTTTTCCCGTAGACCGAATCCTTGCTGCATTATGAATAGAAAGCTCTGCGGTGTCCTCGGATTGGTGAAGGACGTGGGAAGCGGTGAGATTTGACGGTGAAGCCTGAAAGACGGCCCGACGCGTCTTTGAAACAAACAAGAAGAGAAGCAGAGGGCTTAAATCGAGCCGGGAGCCGATGCAGGAAGCAACTGAAAATACCTTTGCGAGGAGGACGAGGGGGATTCACGTAACGTCGGGGGGGATTTAATTAACCAAACTCGAACGCTTTGTTAATGCTCTGCTCTTATCAGGAGGCTAATTATCACTATCGGCCTCCTCCGATCGTCAGAAGGATTATTGGGCTCATCACAAAGACGTCCTCTTTGGAGACGAGGTTCTCACACAGAGACCATGTTGTCCTCCGATGACACGGAGTCAGTGATGAAGCCCTTCACGACGGCCTGAGTGCCAAAGTCATGAGGTCACGAGGGTCTCGGCTACAAGCTTGACCGACACTAATCATGGAGGACCAGCTGACTAAACTATTGGACAATGATAATAAATGGATACTGTGGGATGTCCAACCCATTCCAGGGGTTATTTAGCAATAAGCATTTGTTGCTTTCCCTCAACCTGCCTCACTGGATGCATTATATATATGTTTAGTAGTATTTGAGTCTTTCGTCTGTAGGAGGATCGGTGATGGAGTGATGAGTGAAAGGGCAAGTTGATGATCCAGTGAGGCTGCTGTTTGGTTGGATGATTAGCTTTTTCCAGCTTCTTTAGAATTAATGAATTCATTTCTTTCTGTGTTTTTGTTAAATGTTGAACTTCTCCGCCGTGTCTCTTCTGGGAGTATAACGACGTCACAGATATTCACGGGAACCGACAGGATCATAGCGATGTTAAACTGGTTTGTAGCCACGCCTACTTCTCCAAGCTCAAGGTAGTTGACTAGCGATCACTTCATGTTTTGATGGTTAGCTTAGCACAAAGCTAACAGCTAGCCTGGCTCTGTTGAAAAATAAAAATCCATCTTTAAAACTCAAGTTTTTTCGTTTTTGTTTAATCTAAACAACAACAACAAAAACTAAGGGGCTACAAGCCGATGATATTTCTCGGTTTGTTTGTTTCTTACTCCTTAAGGTTGCCCCGCCCCCTTCTGGTGACAACTACTATTAAAACAGACGACATGTGATTTATTAATAAGAGAGGAGCTTCAAAGTGGATTCATAGAGTCAGGCTAGCTGATCCCAGTCTTTATGCTAAGCTAGCTAACATATTCATATTGAACGGACCCATATAAGTGAGGTATCGATCTATTCATCTAACTCTGGACAAGAAAGAAGTGCATTCCCCAAAATGGCTGAAGACTCACAGATGTTTCTGGCTCACATTGTGCGGCAACTTTCAGGTGTAATTTAACATGTTCAGTAAAACCACAATGTTACTAGTTCAAGGATTGTAAGAGGGAACCAATGACAGGGGTGAGCACTCATCCAATCAAGTGAAGGAGAGAAGTGTCATGTGACTGGCTTTGCAAGGCGACTGCTACTCTAGTGGACCCTACAAATAAATAAAGTATTCAGTGACGCTTCAATACAGACACACTGTAGTATTACCAACTACCTTCCCTACAGCATCCGACGGGGAGTGATAAGACAGCCTGGATGATGTTAAAGAAGATAACCACAGGAAAGTACAAAAAGGTTATGTTTAAATACTATCCGTGATTGTCTCAGCTTTCTCTGTACTATCCAACATGGCCGCCGCCGCCCATCTGGCACTGGCGAAAACAATGCATTTTGCAAGCACCCTTTGTCCCAGTTCTGAGACTGTCACAGTGGCATTCTTTGGCATATAAAAGGGAATGCAGAGCCCCCCCCCCCCTATCCTGTTTCCTGTGCCAGCCAAATGAATCTGTCCAATCCCTGGCATTTCAAGGGGAACGTGATTGGAATTTTATCTGCCTCCAAGTGGAATGTCTGGGTCATGGATTTGTCTTGCATTTCACGAGTGGCCTGGAATAACCAGTGCATTCTCCCACAATGCAACAGGCAGATGCCGTTTTGGAAGAAAAAAACCCAGTAAGCTTTCCTTGAACAATGAGTCTAGACATACATGCACACGCACGCAGACAACATTTTCCTGCTAAGCTGATTGAGCAAATTTAAGCCAAATTCGGAGCATCCCGACGCACCAGGACAACCGTTCAAGAAATCTCGAAAAAGATATTCGCTAAAAAGGCATCACTCCATTTTCCCTGTTGTCCTGAATGCTTTCAGTTTGGAGAGAGGTAGAGGCAGATGAAGCTGTGCAAGTCGCCTTATCCACCTCTGCATTGTCACAAATCTTCAAAGGCAGGGGGGGAAGATGAAAGAAGGTGATGTGAGGAGTCTGATGGAATCCGAACATGGGACTACTGATCTGTGTTCTGCTCCTTCAAAGGGATAGAGAAGAGAGATAGAGGGGCGAATAAAATGGGCACCAGCTTTCGGTTCAAAGGCGGCTATCCCACCATCCGATGTAGCGCCTTTCACTGGCTTTCTGGTTCCGGAGGCTTGCGAATAAAAGGACCTGCAGTGATTGGGGCTCCCATAGAGGAAACTTCCCTCGGTGGTGTGAGCGATGGCTTTTTTTAAGATTCCAAATCCTCGCTAAGCGGTTTAAAAAAAAGAAGGTGCCTGGACTGTGTTGCTGTGATTGAAACCCATGGCCACGGGCTCCGGTTCAGAACCGGTCGTCTCTGAGTTGCGTCGGGGACTTGAAGGGCTTGAGCCCCAGAGTCTTGTGGGGGTGAGCTCTCTCTTTGGTGCCATCCAGCAGGGGCTTGCCGCAGGCCGCCCAGCCCATGTCGATGAGCGGCGAGTCGGCCGCGCTGAGGGGCGCTCGGCGTAACGAGGGCAGCGTGGGCGAGCCGTTGGTGGAGCTCGGGGCCGAACGGGAGGTGGGGAAGGGGGCCGAGAAGGGGTCGAACGGGGAGGCCGCGTGCGAGCCGCTCGACGGGTCGGCCTTGAGGGAGAACGGGTCGCAGTCCGGCGAGGGGAAGGGGTCACAGTTGGTGAACGGGTTGGTCGGGGAGGGCTGGTAGCCCAGGGGGTTGACGTCCAAGCGGTGGGGGCTGCGGCCGCCGGCCGAGTTCACGCCGCCCGCCGAGATGAAGCTCCAGGGATCGATGCGGGGCCGGATGGGGGACGGCCGGGGCCGGGGGATGATGCTGACCTCCAGGCGGGGGGTTTTGGGGCTCCAGAGGGCGGGGTTAGGGTGGAGGGACACGGACGCGGAAGGCGTATCGTTGGAGTCCTGTGTGTCCTGGCACAAGGGCAGGTCCAGAGCTGGAGGGAACAGAGAGAAAGGAAACATTAAAGTGCACATCCGGCATTTAGAGTCTCACAGGCGACATGACACCCTGACTTGTTGTCCCTAGCTTTAAAATGCTGGTACCTACATATCCCATCATGCAACCCAAACCTTTCATCCAACCACTCCCGTCTGTTAAATCGCCCCTTTCTCAAAATACCAGGGTTTCTTTTCTTCGATTTCTCTTCCAGAGCCACAGAAGCCATGAAATAACAGTTTTTACAGGCCGAGTGGTACGACAACAACATCCGTGAGGTGCCGCTTCCCAACAAAGACACAGTTGCAGAGAAAAGCAGAATATCCAACACGTTGAAGGCCTCCATCGTCCCTCGACTTCACTGTCTCGCTTTAGAGGCTTTAATGGTGTTGCCTTGCTGATCTTTCATGCGCTCCCCTTCAATCTTAAAAAATTAGCATTTTGCCTTCTAGACGTTAATGTTGCAAAAAACAAATAAATGGAAGTTGCCGGCACGAAATGTTGATGCGATGAGTCTAAATTAAGCGTAACATTGCGCTGTGTAACTAGCTGACAGAGCTGCAGCTGCGAGGATAAATGAGCACCGACAAGAACATTAAACTCGGAATGAATCAGCTCGACTGAACATTTGCTATTTCGCAAATGTGACGCGTCTGCCAAACGGCGTTATTTACATCGACGGCGGCTGTGAGAACATCGCTGCGGCTCCGCGAGCAGATCTGGTGTGTGGATCGTGACCAGGGGGCACTCTTAGAAGCCCCTCGTGACGCCCACTCGCTCCGAAAACAAGCGACGCCCACACGCCCGCGTTAAATGTTCATTAAGTCTTTTGGGAAAGACGTTTTGAAAGCGCCGGACGGCCGATGAATGCAGATCATCTCTGTGAGCGTGACACTGATATGGATTCAAACAATAGCAGATGTAAGCCCTTCTAGGAACTCAACATCTATTTTCCCCCCCGTGTAATTTAAGGGTGGGAATATATGCTAATCCCTCTTGAATGTGCTCTTGTGTCGCATGTGTCATGTATGCATCCTCGACACGCGGCCTGCGAGCGCACGTTTGACGTCTATAATAGAGCGTTAAGAATTTTGAATGCAGCACTTTCTTTCTGGATGTTTTGCATTCATCTCCAACTTTACAATAAAAAGAAAACCAGGGCTTGAAAGAAGAAGAAAAACTAAAGTAGATTGGATGCTATCTTTGTTTCGCAAGTATTAGCAGTGAAGTATGAGGAGGGGGGGGGGGGGCAGCTGGCGTCTGAGATATGCAAATAGCCGAAGACGAGCTTTGATGTAAATGAAAAAGCTTGTGCTGCATTGAAGGCTCTCATGTGCCAAAAATTATCTTGTAAAATAAATAAATAAATGGTACAGAAATAATTGTGATGGGGACATTGCCATACTGGAAAACGCACAATATTCAAGGTTGGATCCACTTAGTGAGGCGCCTCCTGAAAACATGCTTAGTGCTCTTGAGGAAATGCAAATAAATTAAAAAGCAAATCAGGGATCCAATGTGGAAAGGAACGGTGCAATCCAGTGATTTAGTGTTGCACTTCCATAAAGTTTGGAGGCTTGAAAAAGACAAATCTAAAATCAAAGCAGCAGAAGTCAAGATATCCAACATTTAACCGAAACATTGGACGTCCTACACTTCCCACAATGCAACGAGGCTGAAATGCAGACTTATTCAAAGCCCACACCCCCAAATGAGCATTTGTAGTGAGGAGAAATGTGTGAATTAAGTGGCATTAACTCCTAATATTGGTGGCGTGGCCCTTTAAGGGGGCGGAGTCCGACTGACCTAGCTGAGCGGCGTGCAGGCCTTGGCTGGACCGCCTCCTTCTGTCCGCTTTGTGCTCCCAGGTCTCACAGGGCAGCTCCCCGTTCGCCGGGGCCCGGTCCCCCGGGCTCGCCTTGCCGTGCTGCAGCGGGTTCCTGGGGCAGTGCGGACTGTGCGCCATCCGGTGGCTCCTCTCGCGGGGGATCGGCGGCGGCGGCGTCAGGGGGAGGGGCTTCAGTTCTTGGTAGTGCAGCGCCAAGTCCAAAAGCGGTCTGGGGAGCAACTCGGAGGGGGACAAGGTGACGAGATCGTCCACCACCGGGGGGTCTGACATGAGGGGCATGGGGGCGGAGATCTCCGGGTCGGAGGGGGTGTGGCTCTCCAGGGATGGGAGGTTAGTTCGAGGTGGCACCCTTGGGGGAACATCCAGGCAGCGACCCAGTGCTACGGAGGCCAGGAGGGAGCCCCCGCCCAGCAGGGCCTGGTGGGTGCTCTTAACGAGGCCGCTGTGGGACCCCCGCTCTGGCCGGGGGGAGCCGGCCGGGGAGGAGCACCCTTCCTCGCCGGCCGAGTCTCGCTGAGGGAGCGGAAGCCGCAGGCTGTCCTTCCCCGAGGAGCCTGCACGGGGAGAGAGAGAGAAAAGTAGTTTAAAGTTATAAAGAGTCAGAGAAGGAGACATTTATTATTCATGTGGCTGTTCTGCATAGTGCACAGTCGTGACAGGGAGTTGAAGCCGTGGCCAATGGAAGATCTGCGGCTGGCGGTGGAGCCGGTGATGGAGGGTGTCAGATACCGTTCTGGGTCGGCGCGCTGGGTCTGTACTCCTCAAAGTCCTCCTTGGCTTCCCCCCTCACGTTGCTGTCGGAATCCAGGAGCTTGGCCCTCATCGACAGGCTGAAGGAGCCAAGGAAACGACAATAGATATTCAAGCCCGGTCATGAATTACGTCGAGTGTGCCAACACGTGTCAAAGAGAAGGGGCTCGGCCGTACCTGCTTTCCTGAGGACTGAGGCGCAGGACTTTGGGGCTTTTGGGACTTTTGGGGCTCTGGGGCCTCCAGTGGGGGACCAATCGCTGGTCTCCATTGGCTTGTTTGTGAGAAGGGGCCTCGAGGGGCCACACCGGGCTCAGGCTGAACGACCTGCGGTTGTCACTGGGACTAACTGAGGGGGGGGAAAAGAGAAAAAGTCCTCTCAGCGGGCGAGTCGTCACGATGTTTACCACTGGATCCACGTGAGCTGAGCTTCATTAAAAAGGCTTCAACAGATACAATCCATGTGACTTCAATGCACCTTTTTTTCTTTTTCTCTGCTCATATTTCTGCACACCTTACGTCCTGATTGACTCCCACACAGTGGGAAGGTTACGTCATCGAGTGCATGTACAGATATACACTACCGTTCAAAAGTTTGGGGTCATCCAGACAATTTCGTGTCTTCCATGAAAACCCACTTTTATTTATCAAATGAATTGAAAATTGAATAGAAAATATAGTCAAGACATTGACAAGGTTAGAAATAATGATTAATATTTGAAGTATTAATTTTGTTCTTCAAACTTCAAGCTCAAAGGAAGGCCAGTTGTATAGCTTATATCACCAGCATAACTGTTTTCAGTTGTGCTAACATAATTGCACAAGGGTTTTCTAATCAGACATTAGTCTTCTAAGGCGATTAGCAAACACAATGTACCATTAGAACACTGGAGTGATAGTTGCTGGAAATGGGCCTCTATACACCTATGGAGATATTTCATTAGAAACCAGACGTTTCCACCTAGAATAGTCATTTACCACATTAACAATGTATAGTGTGTATTTTTGATTAATGTTATCTTTATTGAAAAAACAGTGCTTTTCTTTGAAAAATAAAGACATTTCTAAGTGACCCCAAACTTTTGAACGGTAGTGTATACATAGGTGGTAACGCCCAGAGGGAGCCGCGGCTCAGGGCGCTAAGGCGGCGGCACCGTTCGTTAGCACGCGGCGACGTGCAGCTTCACACCCCCTCCGGAAGGCCGTGCGGAGCCGTGGAGACAATAACCCCCGTTAGCATGTTCGCCGATGGAGGAGACGGAAGCAAAGCAAAAGGCAAAGTGAGGAAAACTTTCAACCGCGGAGTTTTGGCGGCACATTTCCGCTTCAGATTTCAGGGACACGGTAGATCTGCTCTCTGAAGGGACACGTGGCGCTGCGCCTCCTTTGGACTCGGCCGGTCCGCTGACGCACTCTGCCTCTCGCAGTGTTTTCAAATCGAGCGCTCGGGTCGGGTGAGAGTGACAGCGTTTCAATTTCTTTCCCAGCGTGTTCCTCTTCAAACACATTTTTTGCAACGCGTCACATGGTACATGTGCCGTTGACGGGGTGCTTCTCCTTTTTTTTGGGGGCTGTTTGAATATCACGATTTCCTCTTCTGCCCGGCGACCCCTGGTGAGGTCACGCTTAATTGGTCGTTTAGTACGCAGCGTGCTGAAGGTGTGGAGCGCTCGCAGATAAAAATGCTTCCACGCTGATGATTAGCAGCTTCATGTTTCTCATGCTCATCGTCTTAAATTAGTCAAATGTTACTCAACACGCTGCTCAACAACAAGGATTGCCTGCTTCAGGACACGGCTAATAAATCTAAATTTACTCAATCAGGCAAGCGGTGAAAAAAATATATATTTAGGCTGATGATGTAAATAGCTACAGAGCTATTAGAGGAGCTGGTAGAGATGTTCACATGCTCAGGACCAATCAGACAGCCAGAGATAAAGTTTATGAGCTGGAGCGCAGGCGAGCGCTTCTTTCCAATTTTCCTGGAAAAAGTCCAGATCATTTACTTGAATGGAAATTAAACAAGACAATTAACTTTAGCCGTCAGTGTTACTTGGTAACTGCTGGTGAATGAATCTAATTGGGCTTTGGGAAAGTAGAATCCGGGGTAAACCTCGAACACCATGTGAGGCTATAAAGCTGCCAGCAATTCTGACGTGCTAAGAACTATTCCAATCCCAGAGTCCCCGAGTGGGACGGTTTCATTTTCCTCGGGATCCAATTCGGTCGAACACGGCACAAAGAGAGACGACGCCTCCTCCTTCTGGAGGTCTCATTGTGCTCCGCTGTACGGGGAGAACTCTGTGGACTAGTGCAGATGAATTTGGCAGTTTCTCTAGACGAATAAGTCAGGGAGGCCCGGGCGGTAGATCAGCGCTCGCGACAGAGGGCGAGCATAAAGACCCACTAAACACATTTTAATGACAGACACAATCACGGCTTATTGGTAGTCATTACAGAAAGTTATTAACTAGTAAAGAAAATCAGCCCTCGACTGGATGAATCAAAGAAGCTGGCAGATGTTTTTAGATTTACTAACCACTCTTACAAATAAATGTGTTGCGACAATTTGGGCTTTTTTATGTCAAGCCACCTCTTTGGGTAATTGTTTAGAGGAGAGAAATCCCTTTCACTGACTGTTGCTACACCACAAATTTCCTTTCGGGGTTTTGTTAAGACGCCACTGGCTACAACTTCGGACCGCGGGTCGTTTGTCTGGGAGCCCGACGGCCAGAGGAGCATCGTAAACCTCTGGCGCAACCCTCTCCGCCTCCTTCTGCCGGAGCCGTGGATTCCTCCCTGCGTATTTTTAATTCAGTAAACCGCACTGTAGCCACTACATGCATATAAAACTGTGCACCGCTTCGGTGTGGAAACTGCAGCTCAATGGCTCCCCCCGCTGGAGCAAAGAGGAAACTGCAGGCCAAGGGCAGAAGGGGGGGGGGGGGAGCAGAGCAGGGCTGCAGTGGGGGGAAGCTGCTGGGAAGTGCAGTGCCGCTGGGAGGAAGTCGGATAATATTTGGACAGTGGAAAAGAGCGTGTGTGTGTGTGTGTGTGTGTAGTAAAGCGAGAGGGGGCCAACGGGGGACCATGGGAAGACAAAAAAGACGAGTGGGTGGTTGAGAACACATGAAAGGAGAGACTTTGGAAGAGGCGTAATGTTGCAACAGAGTCTTTGTGTGTGTGTGTGTGTGTGTGTGAGTGTGAGTGTGAGCGCTCAGCAGGAAGACGAGTGATCACACATTCTTCGTTTGTCTCTGGAAGCATACACACACACACACACACAACCTTTGCACCTGTGTGTGTTCCATCCTGAAAAGGGGGGAACGAGCGGCGCACTCACGTTGGATGGCACGTAAACGCGGGCCGAAGGAGGGCGAGGAACCCGAACCCAGATCGGGAGAGTTCCGCCTCTTCTCCAGGCCGGGGGAAGCCTGCACCGTGATCTTGTGGATGAAATCTGCAACGCGCACACACACACACACACACACACAGACACACACAGACAGACACACACAGACACACACACACACACACACACAGACACAGACACACAGACACACAGACACACACAGAGACAGACACACACAGACACACACACATGGAACAGATGTTAGACCACCTAGACGTTAACACAAACTACACACACACGTTTGGAGTTTCCTCGCTCTGCTTTACAGTCAGACGTTCTGGACTTGTGAGGTTGCAACACTTTTATTAAGCTTCCTTATTTCTCTAGAACAGCCGGTGGAGACCTTTATATAAAAAAATGGTCTCAAGCAGATTTCAGTAGCCTTGTGTTATCTGTGTGTGTGTGTATATATGTGTGGATAGATGTATAGATATATGTGTGTGTGTATGTATAGATGTATGTAGGGATGTGTGTGTGTGTATGTATGTGTGTAGAGATATGTGTGTATGTATAGATGTATGGATGTATGTAGGGATGTGTGTGTATGTATAGATGTATGGATGTATGTAGGGATGTGTGTGTGTGTAGAGATATGTGTGTATGTATAGATGTATGGATGTATGTAGGATGGTGTGTGTGTGTATATATGTGTGTATAGATGTATAGATATATGTGTGTGTATGTATGTATAGATGTATGTAGGGATGTGTGTGTGTGCGTGTATGTATGTGTGTAGAGATGTGTGTGTATGTATGTATGCATGTGTGTATAGATGTACAGATATATGTATGTGTGTGTGTGTGTATAGATGTATATATATATGTATAGATGTGTGTATAGATGTATACATATATATGTGTGTGTGTGTGTGTGTGTGTGTGTGCGTGTGTGTGAGAACTGTCCAGTTTCAACTAGCTTCAGGGTGTCAGAAGAGAAACTTTGAATATCAGGATTAAATTAACATGACTAGCATGTAGCATTAGTAACTATTAGCATGTAGCAGCAGTAATAATGAGCTTCACTGCTTTCCTGCTTCAAGATGAAAATCTAATCTAATACAGAATTAATTAAATTAGTCATTTATGCCCTCAAATTATGAACAATTACCTCCAATGAATGTGCTTTCAATATGTCAATGTGCTTCCCTTCAATCCGTAATTTATACCCAGCAATAACAATAATAGGTTAATAGGTCATTCCTTCCCTTTCATCATTGGTTGGTGGCTTCAAATGACCAAATGACTTATAGATGTTTTCTAATTGACTTAGACTTATATTTAAGGGATATTAGAGAAGAGACTCTGTGTCGTTTTTACCTGCAGAAACCTAAAGTTTCAATTAATCCAGAGGTCTACAGTGAGAGTGAGGAAGGCGCTAACAAATGAAACAACGGTGATGTCACTATTCGTTTGAGGTAATCAATTAAATACGAGGTTTGATTTCAATTGCATGAATCCTAAATTCAAGGAAAGAAATCCAGCAACTCGAGCCTGTGAATTAGTCCATTGAGGTAATAAAATAAGAGTCATTGGTTTGTTCACTCGTAGCATTAGATGCCAGCGTTAGCTAGTGATGCTAAACTAGCTCGCTGGCTAACTGGCAAAAGAAACGAACAGTGTGTAAATGATAAAACAACTGGTGGAGAGCGGAAGAGATACAAGAAATCAGATAGAAAGGGTGAGGGAGGATATTTAAAAAGAAAGAGAGAGAGAGAGAGGGGAAGAAAAATAACTAATAAGAAAGAGAGAGATAGCTACAAAGAAAGATACCTAAAAAGAAAAAGGGAGAGAGAGATACCTTGAGAGAGAGAGAGAGAGGCCAGCTAGCTATCCATAGACAGGAAGTAACAAGGCGTGGTTGGCTCACGCTCCCCATTCATCAACCCCCCCCCCCCCCCACCACCACATCACGCCCTGCTGCTGCTGGGAAAGGCCTAACCACACACACACACACACACACACACAGACACACACTGTATTTACGCATGGTTGCTCTGCCTAAAATACACACACAGACACACAGGTCAGTGTCAACCTGGGCCACCTAAATGTCTCACGATGGTCTGGAATTTGGGAGGAGACAGTTTGAGGTTGTGGGGAAAAAAAAGTCAGTAAAAGTAAACAAGAGAAAATCTGCAGCCTAATGTTCTAAAATAAATAAAATAGAAATCATCCTTTGAAACTAAACAAGTCCCGTCTTGATACCTTGAGCAAAGCTACAGGACCCTCTCCCCCCCGCCCTCCTCGCCGCTCTCTCGTAGGTCTTTCCTGCTTCTCGACACCGAGCCAGTAACGGCCCTTGAAATGGAATATCAACACACACACACACACCTTGAGGCATGCTGATCTTCTCGCCGTTCTTGCACTTGAGCTTGTGCTTCTTGAAGGTGCCCTTCCTCTTCTTGACGTTGGGCTTCTCCAGGTTCTGGTTCTGGTTCAGGTGCAGGATGAGGAGGCTGAGCTCGCGCTCGAACACGTCCTGCTCCCACTGGGCCAGCTGCTGCTCGCGCTGACGCAGGAACTCCTCGTGGGACTTCTGCTCCACGGCCGCTTGCTTCAGCTCCTCCTCGCGGCAATGCAGCTCCTGTGACGGAGGGAAGGAGGGCACAGGTTGGAGGGAAGGAGGGCACAGGTTGGAGGAAAGGAGGGCACAGGTTGGAGGGAAGGAAGCGAGGACGTTCTCACAGCTGCTTTAAAAAGAGTGCACACAGCTAGACGTTATATATAAATACATATATATATATATATATACACACACACATATATAGAAAGTAAGGGCAGCAACAATATCTTTTTTTTTATAAATATGTGTATATATATATCTA
This sequence comes from Pseudoliparis swirei, assembly GCF_029220125.1. Taxonomy (NCBI): domain Eukaryota; kingdom Metazoa; phylum Chordata; class Actinopteri; order Perciformes; family Liparidae; genus Pseudoliparis; species Pseudoliparis swirei. Next base: position 15,061,923 of record NC_079408.1, read on the forward strand.
CACATATATATACACATATTTATACATATGAATATATACACATATAAACATATATATATATGCATATATACAAACATATATACGTATATATATACATATACACACACATATACATATATACGTATATATGTATATACATATACACACACATATATATATATATATAAAATATCTTGGTTTGCTATACCTTTTAAAAAGGGTACAGTGTGTACAATTTGATGGCATCTCGGCTTCAGGGCGGGGCTACCGTGTGATTGACAGGTCTCTCCCACGGCGTTGGGTTTTTAGCTCAGTGACATTTCGGTCGCCTAAAAATATCGATTGTACTTAAACCCATCCTGTCACTTTTGGTGGCAAAAAACAATGATGGCGACGGCCATGATACCGAACTCCCAAGTCTCGAAATGACACGAGCATGTCGGAGAACTACGGTGACCTTCGGGCAACCTGGAGACGTGAAAGGCCGTATTATCTAAGGCCGGCATACGGTTTGTCCCTTCTGGGCTGCCGTAGAGACATGGCGGTGCAACGTAGATACGAAAGGCTCCTTTTAAGCTCACAATATGAGTGTCAGGTGATTACACGCTCATGAAAACAGAGTTATGGATATTATCTGTCTTTCTGAAATGCTACACACTGGCCCTTTAAATCACTTCATAGTTCTTTCGATGAGTTTTCTTTTGAGGCAAACGTGAGTGTCACGTAAATGGATGGAAATCAGTTTGGTACGTGTTTATCTTCTGATAAAAAACGGATGAAAAACAAACGGGGACTCATCAGCGCCTCGTACCTTCTCTTTAGCCCGGAGCTCGTCGAACATGTCCTGGATCTCCAGCTTCCAGTCATCCTGCAGCGAGTGGAAGGACTCCTGCGGCATCTCCTCCCTCACCTGCTGCTCCAGGGCCGTGAGCTGGGCCAGGATGGAGCTGAAGTTGGGTCTGCAGTGGGGGTCCTGGTCCCAGCACTCTGTCTCACACACACACACATAATGACAAAATAATTGAAATAAGGAAGCAAAATGAATAGAGGGTACCGAGTTGCTTCCTGAAAACGAGTGGAAACATTTTTTTTTATTTCAAATTCAACCAAATTCACTTTATTTCCTCCAGCAGTTTCACTTCTTTTTAGCTTTCTCTTGAATCAAGGGCCCTGAAAACAGGAAGTAGCTCACATACACATTGTGGGGGAGGGGGAGGCGCATGCCCGATGAGTATTCCGCGCCACTCATTTTTTTTATTCACACACACACACACTTTAGGCACTTTTGTGAGCCTAATCTAGAGTCAAGCTGATCACTTATTCAAAGTGGCATGCTTAATTAACTTGCTGTGGGGGGGAGGGGTTGCATAATTTGCCGCATTACAAGCAGATAAAAAAAACAATCTGATAATTAATTAATCCTCTGAGGTGGTGGTGTCGTTTACTGATCTCTTTTTCTTCCACCAGACGAGCGGGAAGACGGTTATCGGTCGGCGTTTACCTTTTGACCAAAGGTGGCGTGCTAGAAAGCGCCCAGGTGACATTTCTCTTCGACAAAAGGAAGTGCACAAACACGTTGCACAAGGAGACGGGAGCGGGGGGGGGGGACGACACATTTGATCTCACGCTAGAGTAGCGGTGACGCCCACACCGCGGAGCTGAGGGTCAAGTCGCCGATTACATTAAAAAGAACACCGTGACCCACCTGACATGAGCAGAGCGAAGGGCTCGGGGCACGTGGAGGGGATGGGCAGCGTGAGCTTGTTGACGGCGACGCCGTAGGCCACGGCGAGCCCGTCGATCCCTTTGTAGGGGGCCTCTCCCGTGAGCAGCTCCCACAGCAGGACGCCATAGCTGGAGGAGGAGGAGGAGGGGCACAGGCATGAGGGTATGAGGCAGTCAACTCAGACCAAAATGAGACAAGATATCTTCTGGAATTGCAACATAGACATTAAATCAGGTTTTTTGGATCATTTAGTTACACACACACACACACACACACACACACACACACACACACACACACACACACACACACACACACACACACACACACACACACACACACACACACACACACACACACACACACACACACACACACACACACACACACACACACACACACACACCCCTCCCCTGCCTTCACGTGGCAGCTTTTGGGGACGAGTGGGATCGCTGAGAGATTGAGGAAAAAGAATAGCAGAACAAAGATCGCCCTTCATTGTCAGACTCCGCCCACCACATTCTCCTTTTTCCAGAGTTGTGCTGCTGAAAATGAGCTGGCGTTGGTTTGTTGTTGAGAGACGAGGGAGATGAAAAGACGATGTGTGAGAGAGAGAGAGAGAGAGAGTGTGTGTGTCTGTGTGTGTGAGAGAGAGAGAGAGAGAGAAGAGTGTGTGTGTGTGTGTGTGTGAGTGAGTGAGAGATAGGGACAGCGAGAGAGTATGTGTGTGTGAGAGAGCGTGTGTGCGTGAGAGTGAGAGAGAGTAAGATAGAGGGAAAGACAGAGATGTGTGTGTGTGCGTGTGTGTGATGACACAAACCCATGAAGGTAGTTACACATACATTACACACCTACTCTGAAGGGTTCCCTAACGCAGCAGAACATTCCTTAAGCAGCAGAACCCTCGTTGACGTCCTCCAGGACGCCGTCAGAAAGGTTCCGTGTCTCGGCGTGTTCCAGCGCTCCAAAGACCCGCTTAAGTACTAAATGTTCTCACTTGTTCATGTCTGCACCGGAGATTTCTCAAAATGTTTGGTCATGGAAATTAGTTTTAAAGTCCTGGAAATCTATTGGTCAGCATGTGAACCCTGTTATAAAATAATACAGCTCTCATTCATTTAACTGTCGGAGAGAGTGACGGATTCTTAATAATACATTGGGGCACTTTTTGAAACTTGTGAAATAACATTTAACCTTTCTTCAAAAATAATAAATATACTTATTTGGCTGACAGGATATGACCAATTGTCATAAAAATGGCAACAATAAGACTATTGGGCAATAATAAGACTATTAAGCAATATTAAGACTATTAGGTCGTAGTCTACAGATTCAAAGTGTTTTCTAAGATTTGTTGAACAAAAAAATCAAACATAAATCAGACAATCATATTGAATGTTATTCTTATTTCTTTGTGGATATTTATGGGAATATTTTTTTTTAACAACTATTAACAGTTCTAAATAATTGTTTTATATTTTTAATAATTAAAAATGACATTCATTGATTTTTGTGTCTACAGTACAGGCAATACGGAAAGGACTCACAACAAAGAACAAAAACAAAACACCATTAAATCATCATAATTATTAGAGGACTTTAAGGGGCATCGTTTGCCCCTCTAGTGGCATCAGGGCATCATTATATTTCTTCGGGGCGGTTGTTCCCTCTGCTCTCGTGTGTTTCCGACGCTGCCGGAGGTATAGATACACAACCTGCAGTGTGTAGTGATGCTCTGCAGGACGAGGGGGCGCTGGCTGCGGAGGGGTTGAAGCGATGGTGGGAGACGGGCGTGATGGATTGCCGCGAGACTCGAACCGGCGGCCACGTGACGGCGTCCCTTCAAAGGGCGGCTCTGTGCTTTGTTGCGGGACATCTGTACTGCACACTGTCCCATTGTCTCCGGGCACAGGCGGAGAAGGAGGCCTCAACCGCAGCCCTTTATCTGGGAATAGCTCCCTGTGTGTGTGTGTGTGTGTGTGTGTGTGTGTGTGTGTGTGTGTGCCTGGCCACATCTACACAGCAAGAGAAGACTCCCTTGATTATGGTTTGTGGTTTTTATAACGGCGACTCAAAGCCAGCGTGTGATTGGTCGAGAGGAGGTCCAGGATGCTGCCCGTGTGTATGTACATGCGCGTGGGAGCGCGAAGACAAACTACCGAGGACACGGTGCTACACACGGCAGCAGCTACCCTCAGATGCCACGGTTTAATCTATAATCCGCTGGATGCGGATTATTTAATCCAACCTTAAACTAACAATGACATTCCCAAAGCATGCAGTCTGAACACTGTGTACATTTACATATGAATATAACACATTTCCATCGCTTTCCACAAAAATGTTGGGGATTACATTTTTTTCCTCATAACTTTTCCAGGCCTGGAAATAACCAATAATTGTATTATAATAATAATAATATAAAACTAGAATGGGCAGTCGGTAGAGCGCATACCTTCGCATTAGTTGCATGCCAATTGGATAAAAATTGACCGTTCTATGGTAAAAAGAAGGTGTTGACCTTTTCATGGCCTTGACCTTTGACCCGATCGATCCCAAAATCTAATCAAATGGTCCCCGGATAATAACCAATCATCCCACCAAATTTCATGCGATTCGGTTTAATGCTTTTTGAGTTAGGCGAGTAACACGGCTACAAATAAATAAATACACGGCGATCAAAACATTACCTTCCGCATTTTCAATGCGAAGGTAATTATATATATATATATTATATATAATAATAATTATTATAAAAATGGTTATTTCCATTTTTTATATTCCATGACTTTTCCAGATTTTTGATGACTGTACGAACCCCGCTATAACAATATTGCAATTCATGTCGCTATATCTGATTATACAGAATTAAACTTGTATTAGTATTCCACGGTTTGAATGCAACTTGCAGTCCACATGAGTGCAACCTCAAGGAGAACGTGCTAAAGTCATCTTTGACCTAAGGTGAGCTTTTTATTTGTTTATTGTATTCTGGCCATACATCACACATAGCACGAGGACTATTTAGACATTTCTCCACCTACGAGCAGAGCCCAGCTTCACCCTCGGAGCGCTCACCTCCAGACGTCGCTGCCCTTGGAGAAGGTGGAGGACTTGATGACCTCGGGGGCCATCCAGGCGTAGGTGCCGGCGGTGCTCATCTTGGTGGTCTTGTGCCACTCCCTCGCCAGGCCGAAGTCGGTGATCTTCAGCGTCAGACCCTCCATGCATTCATTCTCGATGGGCTGAGCCAGAAGGACTGGAGGGAGGGAGGGAGGGAGGGACAAGTGGGTAGGAAGAGAGGAAAAGGTTTTAAAGGAGTTAAATACGTGTTGTGATTAAAATGCAACGTAAGCTTTTATTGAGCCAGCTCTTATTTTCTCACTTCCTGTTGTCTGCGTGCCACGACAATCCACCCCGACAATAAAGGATCCGACAACACGCCTGAGTTCACTTTGCATTTCACAACGTGACAAAAAGAGAGGAAGCACCGCTTTGAGTCCAGAAGCTTCCATGTCACGCAACCCAAAACACATCCCGCCACTTCAGAATAAAAGCTTCCCACCAGTAGAACCACAGGAAGGCTTTTATTGTGAAGCAGCGACAGGAATATTCATAATATAAAATAAATACGACAAAAACAATATGAAAAGATTCTTATTGATAAATGTTGTAAAAAAAATCAATGATAAATTAATTTAAATATGTAATTAGAATCAACTCAAGAGAGGAAGCACCACTTTGAGTCCAGAAGCTTCCGTGTTACGCAACCCAAAACACGTCCCGCCGCTTCAGCATAAAAGCTTCCCACCACTAGAACTACAGGAAGGCTTTTATTGTGAAGCCCTGACAGGAATATTTTCAATATAAAAAATATAAAAAAATAAAAGATTCTTATTTATAAATGGTGTAAAAAATAAAAATAAAAATTATTTTCATATATAATTTTAATCAACTCTGCCGTTTCGATTTAATTTCAGCAAGTTTCTCAAGGGCAACCGTCATTTTATTTAAATATATTTCCGAAACGAGGATAACAAATCGTTGCCTCATTGCGACAGCAGGAAGCAACAAACACAAAGGAGCATTTTAAAGAGTCTTGAGGCCTCAGAGTGAAAAGTCAGCGGCGAGTCACGTGGACAACGCGCCGATTTAACGGACCAATAGCAACGCTGCGTGATCATCGGGCTGCGTGAAGAGATCCTTGATTATTATGCTATTTGCTGAAAGCGTGTTCACGCGCCGCAGGGGTCCAGTTGATTTACATTCGTAATTATAAACTCGAGGCGTTGCACGCGTCTGAACACAGAAATACTTGTGATTCAAGTGTTTTGGGGGGAAATCTGCTCAATCTGGCACTTGTGTAAGAGAAATAACAACATTATCATTTTTAATAATAATAATTATAACGATTCTGCAAGTGTATGTTAGTCTAATTATAACTTTTCTACTGCACATTGGTGTATTGCGAGCTTCTGTGAGTGTCAAACATTATTCATTAACATTATATTATGTGTGTAATTATTGAAAATCATATTGGAGTTGGCCAAGACTGTGTGAGCCAGATGATCCCAGTGGAAGCAGATCTGTTGATTTGCAGGTTTAGACATCGGGATGAAATGTATTTTAATGTGTTTCATGTTCTAACGACACATTTGAATACAGTCATTAAAATGCAGAGGAGCTAATGACATCACAATGGACGTTACAGTCGTCTAAATAAAACAGTCGCCCCTGGGTGAAGCCATCTCTTGGCCTCCTTGTTGCTTATTTAAAATGAAAATAATCCCCGAATCACACCGATTGACCTTATTGACGGTGAGGGACACGCCCCCCCCACGCCCCTCCCCCAGCAGCAACATAATGGGCCAATCAGATACGGATGCTCGAGAATAGGCCTCTAAACATAGACGCGAGCGGCAAAATCCAAAAAGAGAGAAAAGTATACACTGCAAAAAGGGAATGACCCTATAAGTGCACACATGTTGGGACGCGGCCGGCGGCGCGGCGACCACGCGGCGTCCGAGGGCCTTTTGTTCTTCCGTGAAAATAGAAGCGTAGCGCCAAGGCCGTCGGTGGCTGCGGCGCGACTCGGTGTCACGTGACCCGGTGGGACGCGGGCCGCCGGGCCTCTCTTCCCCTTTGTTGGCAGGCATCAAACGCAGGGAGGAGGAGGAGGAGAGGCGGCGAAGAAGTCCACTTATTACAGGGAAGGAGGACTCCGGCTATTTGCAGCCACTTTCTGACTTTCTGGGATCGGCGCTCTTCTTCTTTTCACTGTATTTTGTTGGAGGGGGAAAAAAAATCCTCTCGAGATTTTGTTTTTCTTTAACTTCTTCTCCACATATGAAGGATCCCCTCTCTCTCTCTCTCTCTCTCTTTGTTGTCTATGTCTTTGTCTCTCTCTCTCTCTCTGACATCCTGTGCAGAGCTTGGTAGCCCAGAGGCAGGGGGGCTGGACGTCACAAAGGAATGCATCACAAGAGGTTGTGTTGTCTGCTGCGCGTGTGTGTGTGTGTGTGTGCGTGTGCGTGTGTGTGTTAAAGGGGATGGAAGACTTGGTTCTTTTATAATGTGGCTCGCAGCCAGTTCTGCTGCAACACACACAAACACACACACGTGCACATGCACGCACACCTTCCACGGCAGCGGCTTGAGTGATTTCTGTCCATTCTGTCTCAAAAGATGAAGACATGTGCAAAAGACAGACAGCCAATCAATGGAGGCTTTGACTCCTCACATTCCTGACGGCCTTTTCTTTTAACGGGCAGATAAGAAACAACATCCAGGTGTGTCCATCACAAACTTCGCCGATGACTTCTGCCTCGAGACGAAGACACAAACCACTAAAAAGTAGCGAAAAACAAAAACAACCTCGACAGTGAGAAAGAAAGTTCCCGCTCACTTAACCTTCTGTTAGTGTGTGTGTGTGTGCAGAAAATCAATGTTCCCGTCCATTCTGAGGCTCTGAGTCATTGTGTCTGTGGATTCAGCTCGGGGGGGGGGGGGAGGTGGTGCTGCTGAAGGTGCTGCTGGTAATGACTACAACAGGCCGTGATCTTTCACTGCACTTCTTTTTTCTGCCTGCCAGTCAAGCCGCTGGTCAAAACAAGCCCCGGTCAGTCACCCCGATTGGTCGCTCGCTCGCAGAGCCCTGACCCCACTTCCAGGGGGGGGGGGGCCCTTCCTTAAAAAAATATATATAAAATCAAAGATTCTGATTGTGATGAACTTCAGTGTGGTGCACAGCGAGCCGCGCGCTATTTTAAGAAAAACTGAAACAGAGAGAGGAGACGACGGTTATCACACGCGATGGAGAGAGATCGTTGTAGTTAAAGAAAATGGCCACACACACACACACACACTACTAATATAAAAAGTGGCAAAATAAAGAAGGCCGTGGCCCTGAGCCTATCTTCTACTGACGCACACACACACACACACATAGATCTATTGAAGTTTCACCACACACACACACACACAACCAATGCAGATAAATGTCTCTGCACTTGGACGTATATAGGCTACCTGTACATGCACATATGGGTCCACAACACTCACACACTCACATAACTAAGCGTAGAAACGAACATGCACATCTTCACAAGGAACAAAAGCCGTTTTAGCCGCCTCAGCACAAATGCACACGGCATTCTTCTTCCACTTCCTGAGCTGAAGGCAAGAGTGCATCCACAGTTCAGTCTCCCTCCACCAACCGCCAACGTCGCACGGCCGCCGCCACGTTAGTCAGCTGCTGACTGGACGCGATGTGGAAACACACTGACCCACATGAGAACCATGAGAACAAATATCGTCGATCTCCATTGGATCCACAGTGGGTCTGGAAGGTATTCAGACCCCTTTAAATGTGTCACTCTTTGTTCCATTGCAGCCATTTCAGTTTTTCTTTTTTAATACATTTGCAAAAAATTCAAAATTTTGGTTTTGTTCAGTCCAGATGGCGTGCCGAGTTACATTAATGAGAAATAAAATGAACTTTTTGGATTTCAGCAAATGGCTGCAATGAAACAAAGAGTGACGCCTTTAAGGGGTCTGAATCCTCTCCGGACTGTAGATCAACAGTCTGGGCGGATAAAACATGGCTCCACGGGACCGTTCCCCTGCGTCCTCTGGCGTCTCTCACCTGGTGTCTCTCACCTGGTGTCTCTCACCTGGCGTCACACTGAGGGGCTTGTCTTCACCTAAGTGGCGATTAGAAAACAGGAAATCCTCCCGCTTCTCCAAAAATAAATAAAGAAATGATAGCGGCGAGTATCGTGATCGGATCAGTTTTATCCAGACACAGCACAACAGACAATGTCGCCGCAAAGGCACCGTGACGCATCCCCATGGCAACGGGACTCTTGTTTTGGTGTTGTTTGTTGTTCAGGAACAAGAGAGTCAGTCTGGACCGACTGAACCCGGCGGAAAGAGTTTCTGTATTTGGGCTAAACAGTTTATTGAAGCCTGATAAGAGGAGCTGAGGTTGAACTTCCAAAATTCCAAAGATCAAACAACTTGAAGAAAAAAAACCTCACCCGAAGTTTACGCCGTGGTAAGGTGACTTTTTACCCCGTTAGCTTTAGCCTTCGTCACTAAGCATAACATCACGTCTGCTGCCAATAACTGCACATTTGGGCTTTTTGGTTTTAAACGAGTCAGCTGCAAAGATCAAAACATCAACTGGACACTGCTCAACACACTCACACTTCATGAGCTAGCTCCGCCCACATCTGAATTCTGCTTTAAGACCAGATATGTTAAAATAAAGATCTAAGAATTGAAGAAGCAAAAAACTTGGCTGGCAAAGCAACAGGAAGTAAAAGGATTGGGTGTGGGGGAGGGGAGGCTGAGCAAATCAACAGCACCGACGGACCGAGAGCAACGAGCCGGGACGGGGTCGACGTCCTGCTCAAGGACGTGTGGCCGTCGCTGAGCATACAGCACAGGTAGTGATAGGGGCCGTAACCTTTCAGCTGCAGGACGGACACACACACACACACACACACACGTCACTCTGCACCTCACTTAATTACATTTTTCACCATAATTCAACGGTCCGCCGCCATCGCTGAGCGCACTTCTCTCATGAGCACCCCCCCCCCCCCCCATCACCCGTAGGCGAAAGGGAGAATTCTGCCCGGGCGGGGGCTTTCCCTAGGAAGAACGGGAGCTTTGTCCCCCTGAGGGACGAGGCTGACAGTCTGGCCACTTCTGACCAGGCAGACAGAGAGAGAGAGAGGGAGAGAGAGAGAGAGAGATAGAGAGAGAGAGAGAGAGAGAGAGAGAGAGAGAGAGAGAGAGAGAGCATAATCACAGTGCAGAGGATGAAACCGGCGCTGGAGTTTCGTCTCGGCGGCACGCAGCGAGTTCACCGAGTTGACAAGAGGCCGCAATCAGCGTGAGGAGGCCTCGCGCTCTCGTTTGATGTACAAATCAAAAATGGTATTCACCGTGAACACGACCCGATGGTTCTGGGACCTTTTTAAAATCACAGAACCAGTGTGAACAAATTCACAAAGCGGCCTCAGCTAGAAAATCATGTGCATGGATATGTTCACATACACATACATATCGACATAAAGACTACGGGAGACATTGTCTGGGAACGACTGCTCTTCACTACAGTGGAGGTAGTGATTACTTTGAATGGCATGTATTACTTACTTGTAATAGTATGTATAAATTACTTTTCATAGCATGTAATACTTATTTTAATGTGCTGTACCTGTAGCTTTGCATTGTGTGTATTTTGTTGTTTTTTACCACCTATACTGTAGTAGTGTGTCTTATCCTGTTCTGTTTGTTATTGTTTTATGTTCGTTATTGTTGTATCTTCGTTATTGTTGTATGTTCGTTATTGTTTCATGGTTGTTATTGTTGTATGGTTGTTATTGTTGAATGTTTGTTATTGTTGTATGTTTGTTATTGTTTTATGTTGTTATTGTTTTATGTTCGTTATTGTTGAATGTTCGTTATTGTTTTATGTTTGTTATTGTTGTATGGTTGTTATTGTTGTATGTTTGTTATTGTTTTATGTTTGTTATTGTTGAATGTTTGTTATTGTTGTATGTTTGTTCTTGTTTTATGGTTGTTATTGTTGTATGTTTGTTATTGTGTTATGTTTGTTATTGTTTTATGTTTGTTATTGTTGAATGTTTGTTATTGTTGTATGTTTGTTATTGTTTTATGGTCGTTATTGTTTTATGTTTGTTATTGTTGAATGTTCGTTATTGTTTTATGTTTGTTATTGTTGAATGTTTGTTATTTTTTATGTTTGTTATTGTTGTATTTTTATATTGTTTATGTTTGTTATTGTTTTATGGTTGTTATTGTTTTATGTTCGTTATTGTTGTATGTTTGTTATTGTCTGTTAAGGGTCTACAGATGCTGATTAGCTGTGTAGCTTTAATCTGGTTCAGAGCATCACATGGTGACATTGATGTTTTAACTCTACATGGTCCCTTTTAAATAAAGATAATAAGAATGAAGTGATGTCATTACATTAAACCAGACTGCCCTGATGCTTCATTGTTCCACTGCATTGTGACACTTGGACTCATTTTAAGGACGAAGCTCTCGGTGCTCAGAGATGGAACCTGAAACAGGAGACACCTGTTGAGCAGGTTTCATCCTCTCCGGGTTCACAATGGCAAGGGACTTTTATGATTTCATCACTGCGATTCAAAAACAAATGTCTGGTGGGCCGCTTCTCAAAATCTGTGTTGACTCACGATCATGTGATCATGTGATCTGCTGCAGTATCTGTGCCGGTTGCCAGGTAAAGAAAAGGCTGCGAGGCCCTGAAAACGGTCACTTATTAACAATGCAGCGCTGGTGTTTAACCTTCATTAGCAATATTTATTTCCATCGCAACTCAGACAGAGGGCCGTTAATAATATGACGAGGTACAAAGAGTCGGGAAGTCAACGCAGAGCCTGTTTACGTTCATCACATGGCGGATAAAGTGTTAAAGACACTCCTGGGTTCAGTGTGTCCGCCGTACGAAGGTGCTCTATTATCAGCGTGACACTCGGGTTGTGATCGTAGTGACCGCACATTAATACTCGACATCAACCTGGCACTCCAAGGGTCTTAAAGTGTCTCTGAGGAAGTGCCGCTGTTCCAAAAGACATTCTTTGACCCTGTATTTTAAATATTTCTTCTTTGCTTTTTTTTTTACTTCATTAGAAAGTTAGTCAAAGCGAAACTAAACTGGAATATAAAACCAACGACGAGAGGTAAAAGACAAGGTGGGGAAAAGATCCACAAATATCAGGTCAGATTTACAGCAACGTGCGAGCGGTAACCACGCCAACAGCTGATTGTAACATCCTTCATGCCGGCTTCCTTCCTGAATTCAAAACATGCGTCAAAAAGAATTCCTCAGAGACGTTTTCTGCCTCCCACAAACAGACGGGCAGCTTTTCAAGCTCACGTGAACCGTCTCGTGATCTCTGAGGCCGAGCCAGAAAGACGACAACAACAACAACACACTGTGGCTGAGTTCTGGAAGCCTCGCCACTTCCTGTGTGCTCTGACCTTCCAGCGTCTGCGCCTATTTTTCTTTCATTGTATTGTATCCCCCCCCCCCCTCACTCATCCTGCTCACAACCACACACACACACACAACCACACACACAGCAGCTCTCATGACTAAGCGTGGTGTACAGTACATGGTTTATACAGGTTCCAGGGTGCTGACACAGTATTAGAGTCTGGTGCCTTAAATTAAAGATTAAATATTAATTATTACACTGGCTGTTGTCGAAAAGCCAAAACCAATAGTGTACAATATTTAGATTTGACTGCACTCACGTGTGCTTGGATAGCGTTGTGTGTTTTCTAATATTAATAAACCCCCCAGTTGTATTTGAAATATGGATTTTATGACCTGGATAAAAAAGAGAAATCACATGAAGCAACAATAATGCCATGAAAACTTTCCAAAAGCGGAAGAAAGCTAAAGTTTCTAAAGACTGTGGACTAAAAACACAAAGTCGAAGTGGCGGTGGAAATGGAATGAATGAAAGGAGGCGTGATGGCAGTTACGATAGAGACGGTTGAAGGAGGGCTGGAGGAGCACTGAACGAAGAGCGAGGACCACTTGTCAAAGCGCTGAAGGGAGCTGAAGTCCAGAAGTGAAAGCAGTTGAGGCGCCACGTAAAGTGAAGTGAGACGAAGTGAGCCCGAATGAGACGACTGCGAGTTCAGGTGCAGGTGTACTCAAAAGACGTCCCCCGAGAGATAATAATAACTCACATTGGGCTTTTGGGTTTTGTACTTGCTAGTCGGTGATGTTCACCGCGACGATGCTGCCTTAAAGAGACAGTTCGGCTATTATTTTGGGGAAATAACACTTTTTAGATTTCTTTGAGAATCAGCCGGGAAGATGAATATCAAGCAGATGCAAATGTTTTTACATTTCCCAAACTAAATATATAGAACGTGTTGCTTCGTGAACTTTAAACTCATCGCCTCCCGGTTCCAGCTCTGACTTTTTAAGGCAGCTCGTGAATCCACTTTGATCAAAATACAAACGAGTGCTGTTGCCATCGCTTTGGGGAAACCGACAGCTGGACTGGGACCTCTGAGTCTCCTGAATGTTCAGACCCGACCTGCTTCTCACTCCAACGTGTTGCCTGCTCGTCTTTCCCAGGCTAAAGAATAAAAACAACGGAGCGCACACACCCAGTCGGGCTCCCCTCTGCCTTATCGCCCACCGACACTCACTCTGAGCCAGGAGCAACACAGCTGTAGCTCCGCCCCCTCCCCGGTGACCCCTTTCCTCTCCCCGGAAACGCCAATCAAGAAGACGCAGTCATGTTTATGGATGGCGGAACTTCATGACGATGCATTTTTCCGCCACCCGTGACATTGGAGGTTACGGGTCCTGCTGAATAAAAATACGTAACCTTTGCATAAATTTGCTCTTTGCGGTGGCGAGGATTTAAAATAAAATAAAAGTGGTGCGATGGTCGGGTAAAGATTTAAAGCAGGCACTTTGATGGATCATTCATTTGAGCCAATTCCCCCCCCCCGGTCCATCCCATAGTTGACCAAGGGGATATTTTGAGCCAGAGATGACCTCCATGTTCGGAGCATCTTTGATACCGTCGTCAGCCGTAGCCAAAAGGACATCGAATGCTGCTTTGTCGTCACATTTGTTGGATGATTTTTGTCTGCGGGGTAGCTAGCGGGACTCATAGGTGCTGACTGACAGGAACACACACACACACGAAAGGGAAACGTTGTTATTGGTAACTACACATAGTGTAGCAAATAAAACACAGGTCCATGTTCAGACGATTAGGTTTGAAATCCCCTCTTATTCCCTTCAGAACTAAAATGTCAAGCATTGGTGTGTGTGTTTGTGTGTGCATGTGGTAACAGAAGAGCACACATGCAAACATCCCACACACACACACAGACAGACAGGATGTGTTGAGTGAGCTGCAGTGAGCACTGGGGGCCCTGAATGAAAACATGCTGGTCGTGGGACGTATCAGATGTTTGTCCATTCGTGAAAAGAAAAAAGATGTGTTGCTAAAAGTTTAACTGTGTAAAGGCCGGAGTCCAGCCAGCGCTGAGCTCGGCACTATCTTCCACCGCTTCGAGCTGCAGAATGTTTGTGCCTCTCTGAAGGTCTTTGTGCAGAGAGATAACCGACAGCTGGACTCAAAGGGCTCTTCAGACTTCTATTCGAGCGGCAGCAAAGCGGTTTACATAAAGATGTTGGTGTTTCCTTCTCAACTTCAACCTTAGAAGGGGGGAAAAGATTTATTTTGTTGTTGTTGCATGTATTATCAAACAAGTGCAAAATATATACCGGGGATGTGATCAGGGGGTTGAATTTGGAATGGTTCATTTCCTCTCGACTTAACTCCACACCAAATGTAATTGATTTAATACACATTTGAATTACCTGGTTGAAGCGGTTTTAATGTGCCACAGCTGACGGGGGAATTAAGCATCCCGATTACCCCATTGTTGTTTGGCAGTGTGTTCGGCGTGCCACGGTGCATCACCAGGATGTAGATAAGACGGTTAGAAAAGCTAATGTGTGTCACGGTTTTTAAACCGGTGACGCCGGCCGTCAGTCGGTGGGCGCTGACTAGTGAACACGAAGCGATTTCATCGGAGAAAAAAACAAACAAAAACGGCAGCATTCTGAACGGGATTCAGCGTTAGAGTGGTGAAACGTCATCTAGATCAGGGGTCCCCAACCCCCGGGCCGCGGCCCGGTCCACGGCTTGGTTGGAACCGGGCCGCGGGAAAAAAAGTGAATTAAAAAAATTGTAAATTGTTTTTTTCTTCTTTAATCAGTCGGAAAAATATATTATTTTGAAAAAGGAGCGGATCCACCCGTGTGGACGTCTGAGCCGCGTTCAGGAGTCTTAAAGTTCGGGTTTATCGCTGCAGGCGAGTCTCACGCGCCGAACCCTCTGCTGGCGGCACATTTCAGTGACAAAGAATCTTAAAACATATTCAACCTGCTCAATGAATTCTGTCACTTCAGGGAAATGACAACTGTTTTCAAGTTGGCCGATAAAGTCGCTGCTGTGTGGGCGAGTGAACAGCGGAATATTCTCCATGTTTCAGACGTTGACCGGGTGGAAGAGGCTTTTAAAAGAGTTTGAGCGGTACTCCAACCACAAAAGACCCGACTGCAAAAGAATAGACCTGCAACCCATGTAAACAAACCCACCCGGTGAATCGAGCCCGTCCGAGCTAGAAGAACATGTGGACCAAAACACACGTCTGTGTCGCCATCTCCATTAGCGGCTCGTTGCAGGTCAACAAGCGCACGGCTCACACTAATTCGGCGTAATGATGAGTTGTAGTTTTGGCACTTTATGCCCTTCGTATAATTGTATGACGTCATTTTTATTACGTCATTTATATTGCCGGTCCGTGAACATAATTTCTGACACGGAACCGGTCCGTGGCTCAAAAAAGGTTGGGGACCGCTGATCTAGATAACCACTTGATACGAGAACACAGAATGACTGAGTGCATACGGTGTTAATGAACAATGGTAAGAGAGAGAGAGAGAGAGGTTCCTCTACTCTGTTCGGCATTTACTTTCCGGTGGGATTCCATCTCTGCGTCACTTTCTTCGAGGATCCCGTTCCATCAGCGTCTTCTAATAAAACGGGCCGAAGCCTCCGCTGGTAATTAGCGCCGACCTCCAGCTCTTGTTTACGACCCTGAAGGCCGGGTGACTTTTAGCTGTAATCCCTCAACAGCAGCTGGTCAAAAGACAACTTTCTTTTTCATCGGTCAGGAGCCGCCGGCGGTTTCTTCTTTTATAAAATGGAACTCCTCTTCCCTCAAGCCATCAATGTGTTTTCTACTTCTCTGTTAACGAACGCGTCGTGTCGCCCCAGTGCATTGTGGTCCACTTTTAGGCCGCAATTGGAAATAGGCCTTGCGACAGATATCGGCCCGTTTGCCTGCCAGCTCAACGAAGAACCTGCGTCATTAATCTGGAGGAACCGGCTCCACCATCTGAGGATCAGCGCCGGTGCTTCAGTGGGTTCTGACCCGTCAGCAGAGTTTATTAAAGTGTCCGAGTGGTGCAGTCTGCCCTTAAAGCATCGAGATGCTCTCGCACCTGTGTGTTAAACCCCCCCTCCCCCTCCCCAACCACAACAGGATATGGCTGCGCGGCACGACAGGGCTCTGGCTGCGTGGAGACGTGTCGGGGCAGGCCGCGGGACAAAAGATTCAGGGGAAGAATTAAAAAAGCAAGGGCGGGAGGAGGGCGATACGATCTCCTGGCGCACGGACACGGGGGTTGTGTTTGCGTTGGCCTGCCTCGTGCACAAACACCACACTGACATAACTCAACTTTCTTTTTTTTAAAAGTCATGTCCAGCGGAAAGGCCCGGCCGGGAAAAAGTACCGGGAACAGACGGAGACCGGGAGCGCTGGTTCTCAAAGTGAACGAGATGGGAGTGGTGAAGGGAGCCTGGGAGGAAGGTGTTCTTAGGCCGTGCCGAATAGGGACCCTATAGTGTGGAATCAAGGGGGTGAACCTGCCGGCTCAGTCGCTCCCAGGCAGACCAGGAGCGACCGCGACCTCGCTCTATTTCAGGATCTGCAGGAACGGAGAGAACGAGCCGATACAGATACAGATATAGATACAGCCACGGGGGGGGGGGGGTAAACACTGCATCAAAAGAATGATAACAGAGGGGAGGCTGCAGTAACATTCAGGTGGCTGGGTGTGTTTGGGTTGGCCAAATGTGCTGCTAAGAGCTGAGAAAGGCACTTGGGGGGGGGGGGGGGGCAGTAAGCGTGTCTCTGCAGTTCAGCTTTAATAAAAAAGGTTCAATGCCGACGTGTCTGCCCGCGAAGACCCAAAAAACGATGATGCAAGACCCCCACCCCCCCAACCCCCCCAACGCCGGCCAAAGTCCAAAGTGTGAGCTGTGACGGGGAGCCGCCTCCTGAATTCCTGACCTTCGTGAGCAAAGTGCGGCATTTTGTGCCTTTGACGACACATAACTGCATATCTGCCTTCTTGGCCTACATTTTCAGAGGGTCACATGACTGAGCTACATTCCCACCCCAAAAAAATAAAAATAAAAAGATGTAGCTTTAATTTTACTTTTAGGTAACGATAACTAGAGGGATGAATTTCCCCAAGACAAAGACTTGTCCTGTCCCGGTGATGGCACACGGTCAACAGTGGAGAGGTAATCCCATCTCCCAGAGCAGCGGGGAGCGCGAGTTAATAATTCTACCGAGGGAGTGAGATAGGTTGCCTTTGTTCTCGATGTGGCCTTGTGGACAGAGAGGCCTTCAGCCGCCGGACACGCAGGACACCGCGTCCCATCACCGCCACCCGGCAGGCCCGGGAGACCGCGGGGGGGTGGGGGGGGGGTCGAAGGACTTACTGTTGTTGGACTTGAGATCCCGGTGGATGACGGGGACGATGGCCTCGCTGTGCAGGTACAACATCCCCCGGGCGATCTGCACGGCCCAGTTGACGAGGACGTGCGGCGGGATGCGGCGCCCCGCCAGCGCCCGGCTCAGCGGCCCGCCCGACGCGTACTCCATGATGAGGCACAGGTTGGGCTCCTGCAGGCAGACGCCCTTCAGGGCGATGATGTTGGGGTGCGTGAGCATGGCGAACAGACGCGCCTCCTGCCGGACGTTCTGCGCCGTCACGCTGATGTCCTCGTCCGGGTCTTGGCGGGCGGCCTTCACGGCCACCAGCAGGCCTCTCCAGGTGCCGCGGTAGACCTTTCCGAAGCCCCCGACCCCGATGACCTCCTCCAGGCTCAGCTCCCGGAAGTCCAGCACGTCGGGCTCGAACTGGGCGACCGCGGCCGGGCTGAGCTCGCCGACCACGTCGCCGGGCGGCTTGAAGGAGCCGTAGTTGGACGGGAAGATGCCCACCTTGTTGTTGACCTTCCCCGCCCACCAGCCCTCGTCCCCCGAGATCTCAGAGTCCAGGGACAGGACCTCCACCAGGTCCCCTTGTCGCAAGGTGAGCTCATCCTTACAGGACGCCTCGTAGTCGAATAAGGCCGTCCACACGGGGTTGGTGAAGTTCCCTTTTTGCGATTGATCCAAATTCTTCCAGTTGGACAGCGAGCCGCGACTGAATATGTTCTTCAGCGGCTCCATGGAGCCGCAAGCAAGATGGCGACACTGGATCCGGTCAGGGACCAGTGAACTGTGTTCAAAAGCTTGACCAACAAGCGGGTTTCGGAGGAGGAATCGGAGACGACTGAACGGGGAGAGTCTCTCGTTCGTCTTGACATCACACGCAGACGCACCGGATCAGCGAGCGGATCGATCCAGTCGGCGTTTCTCTCGGTTCAAGCGACGAGCGGTTGGCCCAACAAGCTCACCAGCCGGCTCCTCAGAGGCTCCTGAAGGGCCTCATCGTGGGTACTGAGCTCTCCTCAACACGGCCACCTGTTGAGCTGTGGAACCATCGACTATCCAGAGCTCGGTGTAAAATACTTTGTGGAGTAATCCAAAGTCGCTGTTCCCACTGTTCAGCTGTCCATTTGGGTGATTTTGCGTCGTGTATTTTTAGCCATTAAGTGCAGTGGCCACCACCAAGCAGGAAGCGCTGCGAAGCCAGAGAAGAATAGCAGGAAAAGGAGCATTCAGTGCGGCCAGCCGGTGTTTTACGACGAGTTCCAGGTCGCGTTAGCGAACAGAAATCTCCAACAGCCGAGCCGGGCCGCCACTGTGCGGCGCTCCCGCAGGAAATCCCGCCTCCCTCCGCGCGAGCGCGTTCATGCTGAAATTATCACAAGCGCGCGACGAGCCGCTCGGGTCTTTATCGCGACACGAACCGGAGGGACGAGACGACTTTATGGGAACAGGAAGAGCCGTCCGAACCCCAGAGAGAGAGAGGGGGGGGGGGGGGAGAGATAGAAAACCACGCAGTAGAAACTAAATCCCGTTAGTTCCCGGAGTTGTGGGTCAGCGCGTGGCCTCGTCCAGCTCGCCGGTCCCGTTGGAGCGGTCGGTGTCCAGGCGGCGCAACAACTCCATTGTAACGTGTGTTTTATTCCTCTTGCTCGGTCGACTCGTCCGGACCTCGAACTTCCACTGCCCACAGTCAGCGGAGAGGGTGGGGTTTCACAACTTTGTTTTTTCTCTCCCAACAGGAAAAGAGTCAGATGACATGGCCTCGGTGAAGCCACACGATGTCCGGTGGGACACTTCCGGTTGGGACTGTCAACATAAAAGCTCGGACTGATGTTTAAAATGTTGTTTTGCGGGAAATTGTCAATAAAAGTGATTAAAAAAAATACGGACGACAATTAAATATCACTAAATAATTTAATACTGATTCATGATAAATTCTCTATTTATTTATGATGTATTTATTAATTATTTATACTTAATAAGGGACAAGGATATCATGTATTATCATTGTGTATTATCCTTCTGCGGACAATACATTATTACAGAAAGGTCACTGACTGTAATTAGTCAATAATTCACTTATATTACATCGCCTATGTAGATTTTTGGTAATTTTCGCATGACTTTGCTTTTCACTGCAATAACAATTAAGAAGACTTTAAGCACAATAAAGTATCCTATCACGTTAAAGCCGAGTTTCAGACTCTAAATAATACTCAAAAGCCAAGAGTGCACTAACAGACCACACGTTTACAGTATGAATGATTCCATCTGTACACATGACATCTATTGCACCTGTCCATCCTGGAGAGGGATCCTCCTCTGTTGCTCTCCTGAAGGTTTCTTCCCTTTTTTCCCCGTGAGGGGTTGTTTGGGAGTTTTTCCTGATCCGATGTGAGGTTTTGGGACAGGGATGTCTATGTGTACAGATTGTAAAGCACTCTGAGACAAATTAGTCATTTGTGAAAATGGGCTATAAGCCTACAAATAAACTGAATTGAAAAGTAACAACTATTTCACCGTCTAAGTAAAAATGTATGTAAAGTGACTAATGTTGTGAAGAATGTATATTTAATTCATTTTCATTTCCTATTGACATTCTCTTGACCACACGGCACAGTTTAGCGAGGCTTTTATTTTGAAAAACACCCGAGATGCTCTATTTGTTAATTATGGCTGACTTTGTATTGGTGGGAGCAGGTGGGAAATGAACCTGAAAAGAACAAGAACTGATTTGGCAAAAGGCAACACACAGTCATTAGCGAAATCATATGTACATATATATATATATATATATATATATATATATTTCTTTTAAATATATTTATACATATATTTTTCTTTTAAATATATTTATATATATATAGTTATTCATATATTTATACATATTTATATATGTATATTTTTTAAATATATATATATATGTATTTATATATATGTGGGCAAACTGTGGCCTTTAATCTGTAATTATTTTGTGCAAATTCCCATGTCAACTAAATATCACTTTTTCCTAAAAGATGCTGTCAATGTAAGTGCTGACACTTATTTCCCAGAGCTGTGTATGTTTCAGTAGTCTTGTTATTAGTTTCCACACTCATGCATATATTAAAACATTAATATTTCATCTGCCATATGCTTAGTTTAAATCCACACCATTTACACCGATTGCTATTTGCTCCCATCTGCTACAGTGAAGTGTTCTCCTGTGAATTGAGTTCAGATATCATGCTTCAGTGACATTCAGTCCAAATACTCAAGGACACGTTCATCCAAACATGGTCCCCACGCTCATGGAAAAGAAAGCTTTCTGTGAGGAGGGATTTGTGGGAGATTTTCTTTTGTCTGGTGTGACTTTTAACAACAAAAGCAGTTTCAAGCCTCAATCCTCACATTTAAAAGCCTTTGGCATCTGGCTGCTTTAATGTTCCTGGAGCAGTTTGATGGGCTGTACTCACCCCGAGCGACCTGGGGAAGCTGCCACGGAAATTACACTCAAGTGGAGTCGGATGTACCGCCGTGCAGTTCTACTTAAGATAGAAGTCAAATAGCTCATTTATAAAGTTGTATTCCAAGGAGACGACTCTCACTTTGAGTTTCACCTTTAGAGTAGAAAATTAAACTGTGATGCGACGATATAAGGTTTATATGTCTTTATGTCTTGATCTTATAAGGATTTCTCCTAAAGACGTGAATATGCAAAAACAAAAAGGTAATCCATTGTGTTTTTTAAAAGAAGAGTAAAAAAAGAAGTGTGTGTAAAAAAAGAAACACAACTGGTTCCTATAGTTTTTAAGCGTTACTCAAACAGGGTCTTGATAAAAGTCTAATTAAATATCATCGGCTTGGAATAAAGTGCTTTATTTTGAAGGAGGGTCATTTTTTATTTATAAAGTATGTGTTCTTTCACAAAAGGTTTTATGCGATGACAGGTGCATTTTAACAGGTGTAAAATGTATTTGAAGGGTAATCAACAACAAAAAATAACCATTTAGCATCCGGCCTTTAGTTATTATAACAATATTAAGTAAACAATATTCTCTACACAATTTGTTACGTCCTGTTTCTGTTGCTTCGACGAGCATCTCACTCGATGAATTCGGCAATAACTGTCTGACAATTATTGGCACCCACTCGTCCCATTAGTGGCATGTTGAAGTGCCCTTGAGCAAGGCACTGAACCCCCAGTTGCTCCCCGGTCTTCACTGCAGCCCACTGCTCCTGAATAACTCCGCATGGCTCAATGCAGAGCAGGATTTACCCAGGGGGCGATACAAGTGGACATTTCTTTCTATAGCCATCATGAGGTTAACATTTCAGATTAATTATGAATCTGCAACTCTCGGATGGAAAACATAAGTCTCCCACATGATGGGTTAAGAAGAGCTCGGAGATCCATTTCATCTCACACCATCATCGGGTCAGAATTGAACTCGTGACCTTCCCATCAGCTATTTTGTTCAAACTTAATTAACCTCTTCGAATGTCAAAATAGAGGCTAAGCTTCTATTTAGGCGGTAATAAAACATTTTTGTATTTGCACTTCATTAAATAAGACACTCGCCCCGGCTCACTGAGGACCGAGCGGTCCGTGGCTTCATGGGAAACCTTTGGCCCCTGGCCGTGTGGAAACAGTGTGCTTCCTTCTGTTCTGCCCTCCGATGCCTCCCACTCCCCTCCCTCCTCCCACCACCCTCCCTCCTTCCATGCCCCATGGTTTGTTTGGACACCAAGCTCCTAAAGTCAACCCCCACCCCCCCTCTCCACACACACACTAACCCAGACAGCTAGCCCCGCCCTCCTCCCAGTCCGCTGAGTCAACGCTTGTGCAGGAAGGATGCAGTTGTTATTGCGGCCTTGGCTCAGGTTTGCTTGTGTGTGTGTGTGTGTGTGTGTATGGGGTGTGGGGGGGGGGTCCAAAATGGACTGTTTGAAAACTAAAGAGAGCAGGAGGAAGAGGAAAGGGTCTGGACACCTTTCGTCGTCTCTACTTATGGGATAGAAACCCCAGCGCTTCGTCTCTCAGGTTGTTGTTTTTTCATATTGCAAAAACACAGGAAGTGTACAACTCAATAAGTGAGGAGGCCTCGGGACTACAAAGGACGCGTTCCGGGCTTGTGAAATGTGTCGGGATGGAGGAGGAAGCCCTTTGAAAGGCGTCCGTTGTCCTCTGGTAGAGAGGTCCTAACCATGCAGATGTTCCTGATGTGCAGAGCGTCTCGGAGAAGGAGGGACACAACAAGCCCAAACAAGCGGTTGCTTTTTGGTTTGGTTTTTTGCTTTTTTTAATTGAAAAATGAATTTTCTTTTTCCCATACAAAATAAAAAGAATGTTAAAAGTTTACAATACAGTGTCAACTTCAACGATTCGGAAACATTTCATACTGAGACTTGACACACAGATGGGAGCAGCCCCCCCTCCCTTCTCTGGTTTTCTTCTCCATGAATACATTTTAAACAATCTAAAAAAGAGGGAAGGGGGGAAAAGAAAAAAAATGTTTATAGATAAATTTACCCAAAAGTTGGAGGGGGGGGGCAGAATATAAATGAGGGGAGGACAAAAGGAGACAAACAACTTTTAAAACAAAGTTATGGTCCAAGAGTCACATTATACGTCTGATGGGCAATTCAGGGGAAATTAATGGTTGTATACAAAAATAATTATAATAATACAAGACCCAGCTGCCGGCGCACATAACCTGACAAAAAAGTGTAAATCGCTGACCGGCTGACGTGGTTGTCTGCGGTCGAGGAGGTTTATCGTTCTCTTGATAAAAACGTGAATTAAAAATAGAAAGAGATTCCAAAAAGCCAAAAGATAATAAAAATACATCCGCTTCCTTGTTTACGTTGCAGCCCGCCGGCGGAGTGACAAAGCCGGGAAGTACGCGTCTTCACAGCGGCCACTCGAACGCCTCTCAGCCTCCGGAGGAGCGTCGAAAGGCCGCGTTAACTCCCGCTCATAGAACGATGTTCACTCGTCCGCTTCATAAGTCGACTACGCAGGACTGAGGAAGAAAGGAAAAGTGGCAAAAGAAGAAAAGAAAAATCTGCACGGCAACACAAACTACAGCGGTCGTGTCTGCGGGGGGCTCACGGCAAAAATACGTGACGACTGCCATTTTTTTGATTTTTTTTTTTTATAGTCAAAATAGAACAACGGACTCGTTAAAAAACATCCTCGTCGGATTCTCCTCTACAATAAAATAAAACCTTTTTGTTTTGCGTTGTTAAAAAGAAAAAAGAAAATTAAAACACATAATGTACAACTGGTTTTCTGTGTGCGGCGGCGGCGGCGTGATGAAGAGTCTTTCCCTCCTCCGCCGCGACGACAACTTAAGGAATCGGAAAAAATTATGTCGGAAGAGTGTACGTGCGTGCGTAAGTGGTGTGGGAAGAAGAGGAGGAGGAGGAGGGAGCTAAGAGTCATAGTCTTCGTCGTCGTCCTCCTTGTTTTTGTGCGGCTCCGGGGCCGGGGGAGGCGGCGCGGCGCTGATCATGGAGGGGTGGGGGGCGAAGGCCATGGCGCCCGGGGGCTCGGCGGGCGCCGCGCCGCCCACCGGGGACCCGCTCTCCATGTCGGGGTCCGGCTGGGATTCGGTGGAGCTGTGGGAGGTGGAGCGCTCCAGCGGGTGTACACCCCTGTTGGGGGGGACATCAAACAGAAATGACAAGACGCTTCCCACTTAAAACAGCCAGAAATCAAAGAGGTGTTTCCTCTAGAAGCTTCTGAAGCCGCACACAGCAGAACTAAAGCAGGAGCTACTCTGTAGCGACGTCATAGGACCCGTCACACACACATGTGGAACATTAGACTCACAGATAATACAGGATAAGAAAGGGTTAGGATGCAAAAGAAGGATTAAAGGTGTCAAAGGTCAAAGGTCGACCTTTTAGCAAAGGTGGTAGAAGGAATAAAAGAGGGCGGGGCCGTGTTCACACAAAACCAAAACAAACATGTTTTGACGCAAAGAAGACAGACGGGCCCGAGCCGCTCCACCTCGATACCGTTTGATTGGCCTTAAAAAAACACAGTCGAGGAACGGCGCCGGCGATGAGGTCGTTTAACGTGGATTGAATACGCTCGGCAGAATGTAAACAGGAATGTTAGTGGAATATTTATTTTCATGAGCCAACAAAGGGTTAGGAGGAATATTGTCTTTTTCAGAATAAATCTTGTAATACTTGGTGCACGGGGACGTTATCATACAGAGTCATTTTGATCCTGAGCGAGACAAAAAAATGATTCATCGGTAGATGAATGTTTGTGTGTTGTGAATATGAATTGGCTGAAAGTTAAAAATATCAGGGACGAGGCAGCTGGTGTGTGTGTGTGTGTGTCTCACTATTTCAAATGGGCTCATAATGCAGTCCGTTTATTTAAATGTTTTTTTCTGTTCATTGAGAATAGTGCACAGCTCTCGCATGACACATTAATTATTGATCTCAATCAGCCGCTGATGAAGTCATTATTTAGTGAACTCAGACTTTTTACCCGCGACGTGGCAGAAATGCCGACGTCGCTGAAAACCTACATGAAACCATTTGGGGAAAGAACACAAGACTAAAATGTAGTTTACAAAACAAAAACAAAAAAAGCAACTTACTCTCAATAATCTTTTTTAAAAAACAATCAAATAGGTTCCAGGTGATGAGTGGATGGTGCGTTTCAGCTTGAAATGCCCAACGCCTAGAAAAGCTGCGTTCTTAATCATTCCACCTTTTGTCTTTCATCCGATAACGACATCATAAAATGATGTGAAGAAGTTCTCGAGACACACGCGCGGCAACGTACCTGTGGAGCCTCGGTATGTGCGGCAGCTGTGCCGCAGACGGGAAGCCGTCGTCCTCGTCCGCGTCGGTCTCGCTGTCTTCAGAGTCGTCCTGACAACAAACAAACCAGTCAGCCTCTTGACCACACACACACACACACACAGACAGAGAGAGAGAGAGAGAGAGAGAGACACACACACACACACAGAGACAGAGACAGAGACAGAGACAGAGAGAGAGAGAGAGAGAGAGAGAGAGAGTTCCACTACGTAGATCCTTCCGTGTGTGTGCGCGATGATAATTTCTCCTCACAATATAATTCATGTGCCTCCAAAAAAGAAAAGGGAAATAGAACTAGCGAGCTGTAGATAGTTTATAGGTCACGCAAACACAGCCCCACCTCTTGCTCCGACTCGGTGTCGGACAACTTCTTGTCCTTTGCTTTGGAGCCGGCTCCTCCGTTCTTGCGGCCGGACCCTGGTTTTCTTCCCCTGGGGGGGTCAGGAAGAAAGAAAATAAGTAAAAAAGAACAAAATGTGATGAGAAGAGGTCCATTCACGTCTTTTTTTCAATGCATTTTGCCGTCACCTGCCAAGCTCTCTGCC
Organism: Pseudoliparis swirei; assembly: GCF_029220125.1. Lineage (NCBI taxonomy): Eukaryota > Metazoa > Chordata > Actinopteri > Perciformes > Liparidae > Pseudoliparis > Pseudoliparis swirei. The sequence continues at coordinate 15,087,906 of NC_079408.1, forward strand.
GCAGCGCTTCATTTGACAAGTCAAAGCTTCTTTTTATGCTCTCCATTGCCCAAAATCTGTTCTTTTTTATTTTTATTTAATCTACAATCACAAAACCAAATGAAAACAGTGACGCGGTGAGAGGAGGACAGACGTGTTGCTGTGGTCCATTGGGGCCCGCAGTAGCAGCCGTTCCTGGAAAAGGTGAAGAGATAACCCTCACTGTGTGCACAGAAGGAGTCGAGTCCTATGGAGTGATTCTGTGCTGACGGCACCACAAGAAGGTCCATCGATGCACGTGAAACAAGACCGTGAACATCAGTCAACTTTACAGCGCGCTGGAGTCCCTTCAACGGTTTGATGACGAGGTGCTTTAAGAGCATCGACCAGCAAAGATGACGGTCCACATGAGAGGCCCTGTGTGGGGGTCACGTACCGAGCGTCAAACACTACGGCGTACACGAAGAGTCGAGGGAGTTTTAGAAATGGCCCCTCTGACGAGTCCAGTGGTAATCAACACTCTGAGATGCGAGTCGCCGCCGGTGTTTCGGTGTAACGAGGGACCGTGTTAAATGGTGAGGCTCAGCTCAAAGTGCTCGCAGTTGATCGTAGCCGCGGCAGCTTTTGAAGTCACCGACAGATGTTCTTGTAAAAACCTCCAATCAACTTCAAATATACGCTCAACGTTTATTATCGACGCAAGCTTTTCTACGGGAAGTTGCCACGAGCAACCGCGGACGCCTGTCGCTGTCCTCCGTTGGAACCGAACGTGCAACAACCAGACACGTTGATGCCGGTAACCGATTTAAATTCGACGTTTAAAGCTCGTCTGGATGGCCGACGTAAAATGCCACTTCCTCCGCCAACACGCGCGGATATCTGATATCGATGCCGCCATGTTGCCCTGTGTGAGTGTGTGAGACGGACCTGCGTGGGACTTTTTCTCCTCCCCCCTCCGTGTGGTTTTCTTCCCCCTCGCCCTGCATGTCGGGCACCGTGGCGACCAGGTCTTTCAAGAAATCAAACTGTTGCTCCAGCTCGATACACTGCTTCCTGCGGACACACACATTTCAGATCAGTACGTTGCGTTCGCCGCAGACTCCGAGTTGACAAAAAAAGTCCAAATATAAATGGGGACTATATATTAATTTTCCAAATAAAAGTGAGCCACATTTTTAGCAAAATGTGCCCAAAATCAAACAACTCCAATCTGATGTCCCCGTTTATTATCTCACTGCACCGAGTTCACACCGGTGGTCTGTCAGAATGAACCGAGCGGAGGACGACTCCCGAAGGAGTCCAACTCCAAAACATTGCAATAGAGACCAGACTCTTCATCGAGACACACTCAGAAACAGAAACTTACAGATGCGACATCGTCATTGTCTTTGCATTCCTAGACTGGGTGACTTTACAGGCCTTGGTGAGCAATGATTCCAAAAAAAGCTCCAGGGCTCTCGCTGACGTCCTAAATTAAGGAAATTACGATGGAGCAGGTTCATTATTTGAAGTAACACCAACTTTTCTCTTCATCTGTCATTTGAAATAAATATAATTGATTGTTAGGTGAGAAAATGTTAAATGTATAACACACATCACACAAACCCAAAAGTCTAATATGACTTACAATGTCTTCTTTTCTCTGGACAATAATTCACAATCCAAAACAGATATTCTGTTGACATGAGTTTGAAATTCAGAGAAAGAAGCACATCTTCAAATTGGCGAAACCTAAACCACACAAAGGCGTTCCTCGATTTAACGAAAGAAACAGTCGATTCATTCCTCTGTTTGCTGACTGGTTAATGAAGTGACTGTCTCATTAGCCCATGGCACTAAAACTAAATGAATGGGTCAATGCATATGAATGCATATGAATGCATATGTTGTGAATTCAAAACACATGCAGGTGATTGAAACCGTGGTGCATGCACAGGAGAGATCTTTGGTCAGGAAGGATACAAATAATAACAGGTACTGCTGCAGCCACTTTCCCTATTTCTTCATCAGTCTGCATAATCTTCTTAATCCGTGCCTGTAAGGAGAAAGGGTGAAGTGTTACGTTGTGTTTATGCAGTTAGACAAATATTTTCTTTTTTTAATTGAAAAATAAAAAAAAACACTTTATGTAGTTAAGTTACTATCGCTTACGTCGCTATCTTGACACGACTTTAATGGCATGGCACGTTGAAAACTGTACGTGGTTGGTGATGAGATATTTTACAATGTGAACACCTCTAAAGTTGGCTAAACGAGCACCCCACAAACAGATAGAGCCCAGAGTTACAGCCTTCAGGTTCACTTAGCTCGGCATGCTAAAAACAACAATAATTGAGGGACCCGCTAGCTAGCTAGCACCACAGCTAGCTATGGGGATGCAACGTCAATTCAATTAAATTAAATCAGCGACGTCGGTACAGTACACTTGACACTTTAGTGGCAATGACTTGCGTTAGTAAGATGTCTTGTGAGCGCTGTAGGTAACAACACAGGCAGTTAGCTTCCCTTCATGCAGTTTGCTAACTATCTCAACACAGGCAGAGCGACGTTTAAACTCACCGGAGGGAATCTGGCGTTGTATTTCTTCTTTTTGCTCGGCATAATATTATCACTTAGATGGCTAACCTAAAATAAAATGCAATATATGCTGGAATATTGCCCTCTATCATACATAAATCGCCTCCACCGCGCGCACACTAGATAGCAATAGCTACCCTGCTAACTCGTTAGCACGTCGTCACTCGCTCCCCGGCGCCCGGCAGGTCGGCTGGGTTCCGCAGGGTCTCAGCGCCGTCGGGTTCGGAGCCACTTACCAATAACAGAAGTTATTCATTTGTTTTAAGCTAATAGTGTAACACGGTTGCACTTCATATCTGCACGAAATACTCACTAAATTAAGTTACAAGTACATGGGGGAATCTTACATATTGTCATTTATGAGCGGTAATTAAATGCAGTACATTATAGTTTTCATTAACGCTGCTTCGATCAATGAACCTAATATATCATTTGTCAGAATGAGCAAATATACTATAATACTTTATGCATGTGCTGAATTGGTCAAATACGTTATTCACCATTATATTGGCTAGTTATAGATAACTGTCATCTGGAGAGAGTGGCTCGTGCGCTGTGGCACGGAGGAGGACGTGTGCAACGCACCGTGAGAAGTCATTGCGCCGCTATCGGCCACCGTACTTTCATAAGGAGACGCGCAGTCCAACCAAGCAGCGGCGAGCTTCCACCACCGCGGTCGGCCGAAAGAACAGCACCGGGCAAGACAACTACAGCCTCCACAGGTAAATTAGGTTGAAGGTCGATGTGCCTTAGATCCCGGTGTCTGTACGGGGCATGTCGGACTTTATATAATGTTAGAAAGCACGTTAAAATGGAAGGTTGGTGATATGGCTAGCTAGCTAGCTCGCTATATTTAGACTGAAGTTCCGCAATTGCAAACTTCCTGTAGACGGAACCCACACGAAATGGTTTCAACGTTTTATTTGTGTAGAAGAATTGGCGATAAGACGAACGTTAACGCTTTGCTGTTAAACAATGTAATGTGGCAGGCTAACTGTGAGTAGGTGACGTCCACTTTGGACTTTAAAACTTCCGCATACTAGCGCAGCGACTAGGCCCTTGTTTGGAGATACAGTTGTAACACGCACCACCGTCCTCCTTCCTCCTTCTCAACAGGACACGGTCCCGGGACGAGTTAAATCGCCCCCACACGGAGAGCATCATGGAGGAGGACGGGGCCCCCGCGGCAGTGGAGGTGGAGACCCCCTTCGCTTCAGAGGCGCATGCCGCCGAGGCCATGGCTGCAGACATGGAGCGCTGGATTGTGTTCGACTCGACAAAGACTCCCAGATCCGAGTTTGACAGCTGGCTGGAGAGCAACGCGCCCTCGCAAGTGAACCGATTTGGCGATGAGGAAAGTGGCGTCAGTCCCGTGGGGTGGATTGCTGTGCGGGGCCTGAACTACTGCCCCACCACTGGGGATGATCTGGAGGGTCTCCAGGAGAGCTGGGAGAAACTGTTGTCCAGCGGCCGGCCCGTCACCTTCCAGACCGTGAAGGAGCTGGCCCTGAACCACGGGGTGCTCACGGGCAAATGGCTGATGCACTTGGACTTTGGTTTCAAGGTGGACCACGCCTGGGAGTGCTTGGCCAGGGCAGCCCTGGATGGCAAAATCGACTCGGCTAAAGTCAGCCCCCATGATCCCAAGGGCGGCGGCGACGGCAAGCACGTGATATGCGTCTATAACGAGAACTTCACTGACGAGCGCGAGGTCATCCAACTGGACAACATCATCCGGGCCACCGGGGTCAAATGCTCCCTCAGCTACAAGCCGGACGTGTACACGTACCTTGGGATCTACAGAAACAACCGCTGGAAGCTGTGTCCGACCATTTACGAGAGCAAGTTTGACCTTGAGCGCGTACCCCGGCGATCGCACATTGTCAACAAAGTCACCAACCTCGAAGTAACATAAGAACCAGGTGGGTCTCGGAGAGGCTGGGTGTGCCGTACATCTCACTGGCTGAAAAGGGTTTTGAAAGTCGACAGTTGAATTTTGTTCTCAAGTTCTTCCTCTTTTGGTAAAAGTTCATAATTTCAGTTCGTTATATTTCCGAAGTGACCTGAACAAGTCATTTTTTATGTTGCACTTGTTCTGTTAACACTTACCTGATGGCTGAAGAAACCCTTGAGGGGGGGAACTTTTTTATTTTTACAATTTACATGTCATTTTGGTTTGTATGGTTTGTTATCGCCATAACAAGAGTTGCCGAATAAAATCCACTGTTGAAGCCGTCTGAATATATTGTGGTTTTTATTGTCAGGAAAAGTGTTTTAGAACTTTGACAGTGAGACATTAATTACAGCAGGAAGGCATAAAGTATAATCAGTTTACGTCATACCAATATAAAACAGCGTGCTCTAATCTGGAAGTATCTTTTCCGACAGAGGAAAGCAGATTGACTCACAGGTCTGAAACAACTGATAAGAGACCCGAGGACATTTGGCAGACAGATAATCAATATCGGATACAGCTCCACTGCTATAAGCATGTACTTATAAATGTTGCTTGTTAATTATACGTCCATGTAGACCTTCATTTGGTTCATAACACATTACTACATTGAGACTCAAAGGCAGCGAGCTACGCGAAGGTTGTCAGTCACCTTCAGAAAAAACAACCCAAGAGCAAAACATTTTAATTACGAGGACATTTGGGATCATTTGCATGGACTTACCTCCGGACCCAATTTACCGCCGAGAACCCCTCCCCCGCTTAGTTTGAAATCAAAAGGCAGAGCAAACGTACACATGTCAGAGTGATCGCAGTAACACGGACAGACGTGACTCCAGATGACGGGGTACAAAAACACGCCTGGCGTGTTCCACGGGAAAACATTGGAGCCGACGCATCCGTTCTATAGATCTGAAGCTGGGCGGTCCCGTCTCGTCCGTCAGTGGAACTGTGTAGAAAACCCGCTGATTGAACACCTGCGCGAGTCTCTGCTGGTGTATCTGTGGGCGATCGTGAGAAATCTCTCTGCTCCAGATCCACCGTGTTTCCTTTCTTGTCTTTAAGTTCTGATACAAGTGGATGTGAATATGTTCGTAGGAAGTACAAAATAAAAGCATCCCGTCGGACGCACTTCAGGTCGGGTGTCCCGAGACGAACCCGGCTTGGCTTCCGCCGTTAAAGATGGAAATGAGACGGTCCTCGTCGGCGGACATCAACTCGTCGCACTCGTCCAGCACCGGGGGCCGGTGGTTGCCGTTGTCGATCATGCCCTCGTTCTGGAGCAGGTGGACGATGCTGTAGGGGTAGTTCATCCAGGTGCTTCCCGGGATGCCGGCGGGGTCAGAATTGTTCTGGGACGCCGCGCCGTAGGCCGCGGTCGAAGAGACGGCGGCGGATTGTTGACACGAAGCCTGCGCCGACATCGGGGCGCCGTCCCCGCTCACGTTCATCAGGACGGGGTTCAGGAGGTCCTCGAAGTCCTCCATGTTCAAGCTCGGGAACTCTGGGATGCCGTCGTCCACGAGCGGCGCGTCCACGTGGTACTGAGAGCCCGCGAGGGCGAAGGAGAGGCCGCTCTGCGAGGAGCAGGACGAGCTTCCCCGAGAAGCCGGCGTCTCCTGGACCATCGACGTGGAGATGTCCGGGAAGAACTGCTGTTGTAGGTCCGCCAGGTTGACGGTCGAATACTCCTGGTTGGCGGCGGACGTGGCGGCGGTCACGGAGCAGGGGGGCGCCACCCGGCTGATTGTGAAGTTGGCCACGGGAGTGGCTTTGGGCTGGGGGCCCGGGTTCAGGCTCTCCACGATCCTCCAGGTCTGGTTTGCAGTTGCGGCGGAGGCCTCGGCCTTCGGCTGGACCGAGAAGGGCTGGCCCGGTTGATAAGAGTAGGAAGGCTGGGCTTTGGCGCCGCTGGCACCAGGGGGCGCCGCAGCTGCTGGAAAAACACACACACGACGCAGCCGGTTACAAAGACACGTCCAACAGCACCTGGGTGTCTGCAGACGGATCAAACACACTCACCGACTTGTCCACTCGTGAATGGAAGCTTGGCCGGCCCCGTCTTTCTGGCCGGGCTTATGTACCGTCTGTCTGGTATGGACACTGGATTAAAAACAGGACACGGTTACGTCACACTTCAACTCAAGTAAAATAATCCCGTCACCCATTAACGTTGTCACCGCGTCTCGTCAACGTACCACTAGACAGCATGGGCCCCAGCTTCAGGCTCTGGAACATGACCTCTGTGAACTTTCTCTTGTCACTCACCCGGTCTAAAGAAGAAAAAAAAGGAGAAGGAGGGGGGGGGGTTAATACGCAGGTTAAGAAGACTCAGCTCCACCTATGTGACGTCACATGGCCTCTCACCTGGGTCGGCCGGCAGGTACTGGAAGTCCATGGGCTCGCTGACCTCGCGGTCGGAGGGCCGGCGGAGCTGCATCTTGACCCGAACGGGCTCGCTGAGGTTGGCGTCGCGGTACGGCGGCGTGCGGAACACAATGGCCACCTGCCGGTGGACGTCGGCCTGAGAGAAAGAGCCCTTCCCCTCCCAGGAGTCCTGGAAGAAGCGCACCTCGATGTCCTCTGAAACGTCAGCAGAAAATATTAAAAGCTTAAAACACCCTAACATTCTTTGGTTCATGTCATCGAGTTGATCCGAGTGTTACCGCCCCCGAGTTTCGGCATATTAACATCAGAAGTCGTCGAAGGAAAAAAACACGTTGCGTGATATTTGATAGCGGGAACACGGATTCAGTGCCTCCAAACTCCAAATTCAGAATGGAAAGAGTACGCCACACCCGCCGATCAAAAGTGATCCAACTGTTGTAAAGAATCCCATTGGCTGTGAATGTTCGACACAGGGCGGGGCTTATTGAACCTTTTTGCACTTTGTCACACAGCAGGAAGATTTCGTCGCCTCCTTTGCAGCCGCCAGAGTTGCTGTTGACTCGGCAGATCTTCAGCTCGGCCGTGTTCGGGGCCCCTTGAACACAACACAGAAACGGCAAGCGTGAATACACAAAGAAGACGCAAATAAACACAACACAAAGGCGTTTACATTTACACCAGACGTCTTTTAAACGAAGAGGAATCGGGGTCAATGTCATCACTGACTTAAGTTCCATTGGTTCTCAGGACTTTGAAGCCAAAAGGCAAACGGCTCAATTTGTCTGCTGTGAATTCAAAAGTATAATAATTTATGCGCACTAAACATATTTAAATGTACAGAGAACAACAAACATATGTCACAGTGATTACATTTCAACATGAACTTTCTAAAAATATTTTGAAAAACGTGTGAGGGAATTGAAGGGAGCACAAGATGTACGTCACTCAAATATAATATAGGAAAAAGTAGTGCTCAGAAGACATGTTGTGTGTGTGTGTGTGTGTGTGTGTGTGTGTGTGTGTGTCCGACTCACTGTTGTCGTAGATGGGCTGCGATACCACCGGCTCCAGAGGAAGCAGGTCCCCTGAAGCCAGAGTGATGAAGGCCTGGAAGCAAAGCCGGACCGAGTTCAGGTCAAACTCCTCCTCCCACACCTTGGCCTCGGGAACTGCAGCCAAGACACAGCGGGGGGGGGGGGGGGGGGGGCGATCAGGCACACGCATGGCAGAGCGCAGCATCCTGCCCTATGGAGGCTGTCAGTATCTTCAATCAGCCGGGGTTCGGCAATCACAAATCACACTTCCTATTGTTAATGTATCCATGACTCACTCAGGGTTCATAGGCGTGTTGACCGATGGATTTCCATGACCATGTATACATAAAAAAGTGACAACATGGAGTATTTAAACTAACAATGAGAATTCCCAAGCATAGACTACACACAGCGTAAATGAACATGTGAATATAAACACATTTCCAGGACTTTTCCAAAACTTTGGGGATTTTATTTTTCTCAAGGACTTTTCCAGGACTGGAAATAACTATTTACAAATGCCATGAACTTTTCAGGTTTTCCATGACCGTACAAACCCTGCTCACTTTTCCTGCCAGTACAGTTAGTATGTTCGTATGTTCTTCTACAAGACCCTGGTATAATATTAGCTAGACGCATGCATTTTTGGATAATGTTGAGCTAGCTCCTCTGCCATGGAAACGTTTAAAAAAAAAAAAAAACATTACCACAAAGTTAGACCATGGGGGCTATCACTGCTAATGCTAACCACCCAGTCAAATGCTTTGAACGCAGCACAGCTAAACTGGTTAGAAATAAACATACACTACCGTTCAAAAGTTTGGGGTCACTTAGAAATGTCCTTATTTTTCAAAGAAAAGCACTGTTTTGATCAATAAAGATAACATTAAATAAATCATACACTCTGTACATAGTTAATGTGTAAATGACTATTCTCTGGTGTTTAATGAAGTCTCTACAGAGGTGTGTAGAGGCCCATCTCCAGTGTTCTAATGGTACACTGTGTTATCGCCTTAGAAGACTAACGGAGGGGTAGAAAACCCTTTTTATGTGAGCGCAGCTGAAAACAGTTATGCTGGTGAGAAGCTATACAACTGGCCTTCCTTTGGGCCACAAGAAGAACAACGTGAATATTTACAATAAAAATCATTATTTCTAACCTTGTCAATGTCTTAACTATATTTTATATTCATTTTACAATTCAATTGATAAATAAAAGTGTGAGTTTTCATGGAAAACACAAAATTGTCTGTGTGACCCCAAACTTTTGAACGGTCGTGTGTGAAAAGACGGACAAAGAGACTCAAGTATGGAGTGAAGTTGTCACACTCGACAGAGGAGCTAGCTCAACAATAGCCAAAAAGCATCCGTCTAGCACACTTTCTTTAAAGCTAGCCTTGCAAGTTAAATCATGCTAACGGAGAAAAAAACCATTACCGTTAGCTATTTTTTAGTCCGAATTTAAAAAAATGTTCGCGATGAAATAATGAAATGTTTTTTAAATTCTGACAGAAACGTCTGTTGTAGCAGTGAACTAAAAGTGTGGGACTTTTGGGACTTTCCACACAGCGCTGGTTAGTGGAGAACAAGGGCATCACACCCACAGTGCTCCACCGCTTACTGTTGAAGGGGTTGTTGTTGGTCTGCAGCCGACACGTGATGGCCTCGTTCACGTCCTTCTTCTTCACACACTGGATGCCCAGGTTCTGAAAACTGAAAGCAAATACAGTGTGAGACCGAAACCACGAGACCTGACACCACCGGCGCCTTCACGCACTTTCCAAATTTGACATTATGAATATTCTCGCATATTTTCCGATTTTTAGGTGGAACGAGATAATGTGGGTCCAAACAGATAACGGTGGCCAAACACGCGGCGCAACTTCCTGTTTTTAAAGCGCTGTCTGACGGCAAAGTGGTGAGAATAGTCCAAATGTAGCCGACGCTTGGACCACCGTCCACAGCAGAACTTACACCACCAGCAGGTGAAGATGTTCAAGACATACAGTATGAATGTGTTACTGTTTAACTGAAACTCTACGTGATCAGTATTCATAAGGAAATCCTGTAGTTCTAAGAATACACATGTGTGTCTAAGACCGTAGCCCCAATCTAAACAAAGAAATATGTAATTTAGCACGTTTCTAACTTTTTAACAATGTATTATGGTTCATTTTCCAATGTGACCAACAGACGACGAGATCACCACACTGGCAGAGTGACGACAGACAGACGTCGCTCCCAGACACACTGGCTAAATGAAGTTTAAACATGAAGCAATTCAAACTATGTCGTTGCACGTTATTTCTACCGACCCGTAATGCTCCTTTTACGTTAGCGCCGTACTCTCTTTACTTTACCTCCAAACCCAATATTTTAACAAGGCGACGGTAAAAACACGTCACCTCCCAAGAATGGGCGCCTTCCTTATCTGGCGAAAACAAACGCCACCTTGTTTTGCTGCTCTCCCCCCCCCAGTCTACCTGTGCACTCGTCTCTCCTGCAGGTCCGCCTCGTAGTAGCCGTGTTTGCAGTCCTTCCCGACCAGCTCGTGCGGGTGAGGCTTGTGCGGCGCGTTCTTCGTCACCAACGAGATGCGGATGCGCAGGGGGCCGCTGTAGTTGTGCAGCTGTTGGGGAGTTGTATGAAATAAAATTGGGTATTTTACCAACTTCATATAATGTCAAAATCTGAATAATAATAGATATACTTATTTAGTTTTACAGCATATGAGCAATTGTCCTAGAAATGTCAATAATAAGACTATTAAGCAGTAATAAGACTATTAGGCAATATTAAGACTATTAGGCAATAATAAGACTATTAGGCAGTAATAAGACTATGAGGCAATAATAAGACTATTAGGCAATAATAAGACTATTACGCAGTAATAAGACTATTAGGCAGTAATAAGACTATGAGGCAATAATAAGACTATTAGGCAATAATAAGACTATTAGTCTACAGATTCAAAGTGTTTTGTGAGATTCTTTTGAGCAAAAAACAAACAGAAATCATAAATCAGACAATCTTATTTTTTGGGGTTATTTATTGTTATTAAATTTGTTAAACAACTATTAACAATTATAACTCATTTCTGTGTTCTTTTATTATTTGAAAATGATATTTATTTATTTTTTGGGTACAAACCTAGTACAGGCAATACAGATAGGACACACACAACAAAGAACAAAAACAAATTAAATTATCAGAATTATTAGAGGATATTATGAGGTCATCTGTTGCCCCTCTCCTCGTGAAATCAGGGGCAACATTATATTTCTTAGGGCCAGTTTTGCCCTTTGCCCCGGTGTGTTTCCGACGCTGCAGTACATGCGTTAGTATTATTTTATTCTCACAGCGATGTGGTAAAAAGCTAATAAATGCTTTAACAGATAGAAAACAGTCCCACCTTGATGGCTGGGTGGGTCTTGGTGGTGTCGTTGCTCTTCTCCCCGGGGATGCTGCCGGCTGACCGCCCCTCACACTTGTACCTGAACCTCATGCCCCTCTGCTTCGGCTGCTCGATGATCTCGATGAAGGGGCTCGCCGCTTGGACCGCTAGAGAAGGGAGAGTGGGACTTCGATGACGACGTCACAGGATTCTTTTTTGGGGACGCATACAAGAACGCCGAGACCGGATTGTGAAACGCTTCCCCGAATCAGTTGGCTACGATCCTCAGATCACGCGGTGGTGAAATGTTTACTCGCGACGTCGAGGGGACAGAGCGTAGAGAACCAGGGGAGGACGTTTACATGTTTTTTAGGGGGCATTTTCCCCCCCACTGACTGAAATCCAGGAGCATTTAAAAATAAATTGGGGGCAACTTTTTTAAACTTGTGAAATAACATTCAACCTGCATTCAAAAATAATAAATATACTTATTTAGGCTTACAGTGTATGAGAGATTGTCATAGAAATGGCAATAATAAGACTATTAGGCAGTAGTCTAAAGATTCAAAGCGTTTTCTGAGATTTGTTGAACAAAAAATAAACAGAAAACATAAATCAGACAATCATATTCAATTGTATTCTTATTTCTTTGTGTTTATCTATTGTTATTACATTTTTCTAAACACTATTAACAATTATAACTTAGTTCCTTGTTTTTTTTATCATTTCAAAATAATATTTATTCTTATTTCTTTGTGGTTATTTATTGTCATTACATTTTTCTAAACACTATTAACAATTATAACTTATTTATTAGTTTTTTATAATTAATAATTAAAAATGATAGATATTTTATGTGTTGTGTAACTTCCTACTACAGGCAATACAGATAGGACACACAACAAAGAACAAAAAGCTATTAAATTATCAGAATTAATAGAGGACATTATGCCCCTCTCGTGACATCAGGGGCAACATTATATTTCTTCGGGGCAGTTTTTCCCTGGTGTATTTCCGCCGCTGTATAGAACACTGAGCATTTACGAGGAGATTGCTTCTTACCTGGGTTGAGTGCGGCCAGGCCCCATCCGTACACACCTGAGGTGGACAGAACACAACAACAAGACATGTCAACCACTTGTTAAAGTCTGTAGAGCGATTAGCGGCTTCCCATCCACAGGGCACGCCACACAGCGGCAGCAGCCATGACCAAAACCAAAACGCTGCTTTCAGCACATATTTGTGGTTTAGTAGCTCGGGTGGAAATCTACCAGACGGCATATAGGGGTCTTCCCGGCTAAATACGATTTACCCGCCACGAGAAAGCGTGAAACTAGGGAGAAGAAGTGTATAATAAAGCAAACAATGTGGCCGGGTGGAGTAGCCCAGGTCCAATTACCCGCCTACTTTGTCAGTAAAGAGCCGGCTGGCGGTCTGGTTTCAGGTGGACCCGGGATCAGGTGGTCGGGGCTCCACCCCGGCAGCCCGTGGGACCCGTTTGATGTGAAGGTATGGGTGGGATGCTCTCCAAGTTGTAACATGCCCACGTCCCACCAACCAAACTCATAGAGCATGGATCAAATGGCAATCTGTTCTGACTTTCAGCGACATCATGGAGGATTACCGCGAAAGAATATGGAGTTTGGAAATAGACAAAGCATTAAAGCCTATGACTGTGTAGTAATTACACTTTTGAATAATTATTTGAGAGGCATCTCTCTCCAGTTACTGAGCCTGATGTTGTGAAAGTGACAGTTAATGTCGACCACAAGTCGGCCTTCATAAATCACATAATACATAATAATCGACAATATCAATCTACTTTGTAAAGTATACGATATGGAAGACCCTACGATTCAATTCAGTTTATTTTATATAGCCCAATAACACACATTCTCCTCAGAGGGCTTTACAGTCTGTACATATGACCTTTGACCTCACATCGATCAGGAAAAACTCAAAAATAGATAAAAATCCATTTCACGGGGGGAAAAATGTGAGAACCCTCCAGGAGAGCAACAGAGGAGGATCCCTCTCCAGGAGGGACAGAAGCAATAATGATGCATCAAAATACATTTAAAGAGTGCTCTTGTTTATGTTCTTTGACTTGGTAACATGTATATTATTATAGAAACGTGGGCATTTTTTAAATGATAAAATACTGTTCACATCGGCACACACACAGTCCGTATCACACGGATACGTGCACCGTTTGCCTCATTTCCGGCCACTAAAACCAGAGGTGGGCGGGGTCGAGCAGCGTGGACCGATCCAATCGGAATATGACATTTTAACTGAAACGAGTGCTCCCTGGTGGAGGCCGTGTCAGGCAAGTCCAGATAAACAAAGCGATTAGACATTATGTCAATAAAAAAAAGACAACATGCCTAATAAATTGAGACATTTTCGGTCGATTTTTTTGTGTGTGTTGCATTTTCAGTGACTGTGGGGAGCTCCATGAGGTGGACGAGCCCCGCAGGTGTTACGGTTTAACCGGCGACCCTGTTAACTGGAGACTTTCCACGTAACCTATAACAAGATGTCCTAATGACGTGTCAACCCCTCTCATATACTTGATAATATATACGATACAGCTTAACCATAGCGATGTTCACGAGGGCAGCTATACGTGTTCTCTGCCCATTTCCAACGGCTGTCTGTAACTACGACAACAACGGACGCGTTGGTTCAAAGTCGCCAGTTAACACGGTCGCTTCTTACACCGTAACACCGGCCTCGCGACGGCTCGACACGCCGCTCAGTTGGTTCACGTCGGCGACGCGCGGTGGACGACACACGGTCAACGTTACGTCAGCCCTCAGTCGGGTAGTCGTGACGTATAGAGCTACAGGTAAGAAAAGTTATGTCAAACGTCCAGCTGCGTTAGCTCGCTACCTTTCCCTCCAGCCGTTAGCGCCAACCCAGCGACAGCGGGGCTTTCCCCTGTGCGCCAAACAACTCCCTGTACAGTTTCACCTCCACGCTTTAAAGTGGGCAAACAGGCCGAGCAAGTCAGCCCAGTCCCCGCTTACCCTCCATGGCTGTGCGTCCGAGTCCCGACTTCCGCGTTTCCTTCGACACCCGTGTGTATCCGTTGTTTGTTTGTTTGTTGTTTTCTCAAGCTACCGTACGCCGCACACACTATAGCGCGGACTTAGAAAACTTCTTGACATTGCAGTCGCGTCGTCCGCTCCGCCCACAGCGGGTGTGCGGGTAGTGAAGCTGGACGGAGCGCGGGCAATGCGACGCTTCCGTTGTGCGCGTGAGAGAGAGAGAGAGAGAGAGAGAGAGAGAGAGAGAGAGAGAGAGAGCGTTATTAGAGTAATTATTAGTAATTATAATAATCACAAATCCAAACAAACAAAAAAGCTATGATCTTGCCTGTAAATGAAAGTGGTTATTTAAAAAAAATATGAAATTACGTTAAAAATGGATTTATTACGATTTGTGTCGAACATATAAATGCCAGTCCCTTAAAACATATATATATATATACATATATGTTTGTGTGTATATATATGTGTATATATGTATGTGTATACATATGTGTGTATATATATATATATAAATACATATGTGTGTATATATATATATATGTTTTTGGGTATATATAATGTGTATAATATATATATATATGTTTGTGTATATATATAATGTGTATGTATATATATGTATATATATATATATGTGTGTATATATATATATTATATACATAACTATATGTGTATATATATGGATACACATATATATGTGTGTGTTTTGGGACCTTACTGATTCATGAAACAGCGTCAATGAGTCGGTGCATTATTATTGATAACTTATACAGTTGTAAAATAATATCCAATCAAATGCTTTATTTATAACTGTTGCATATGTTTTTGTTTTCGCAGCAACGAACGCTTTTATTTTGAAGTAAAATATAAACTGGTCTGTTTCCGGTTTTGGCTCGCCTGACGCAATTTAACCCCATTCGCCTTTCCTCTGCAGTGCAGCTTTGCCACCACCCACTCTCTACAGTGCGGAAATACCCAGATGACGCACTTGAGAGCAAAAAGAAAATAGGTTGCGAGTGGGAGAGGCAATAACATAACTTCAGGCTTCAGTCACCATATGGAGAGAGCGTCGGACTGGATCCGCTCTGACCGCCGGCCCACACAGGAGTGTCAATAACCACGCGGGGCTCCTCCTACCTCTGTGTCTTCACTATAATGTCTACTTTAATGTATTTTTTCAACTCAATGCAATAAAAAAATATCCATAAAAAAAGTTAATCAAAAATACTTCGCCCTCATACTATTCACACTCTGACCACTTGAGGGCGCTGTCCGCAAATAAATCAGCTCCTCGTTCGCCGTCATCACTGTGCAGTGCACGGGTAATGTGTCAGTGACTAGAATACATGTCAGGTTCCTCATTTAAAGCTTACTTTGTGTCAATAACCAACATATCTACACTCAGATTATCATTTTCGTACAAGTCTGACCAACTGTGTCTGAAGGAGATATTTATTTGACGTTAATATTTCGTTGTTCACAAGTAATATTGTTGAATTATTCTAGATGTTTACTTATTTGGGTTAGATTTTTTATATATATTAGGATAGATGTTTCACTTAAAATAATCTTTGTGTTATGTTTATTGGAGCGACACAGTTTTTTCTTTCTTTCAATAAAACAACAGTATTCTTCTACATTTATAATTTTGCAGTAACCTGTTGCAAAGACTGCTATCAGGATGCTTTCATGTGTTGTCCGAAATGACTGACAGATTGAGCAAACAACAACAACAACAACAACACCATTCAATCAAGAGGGTGTGAATTGCCCTTTACCTGTTTGTATTGAATGTCAGTGGTGTTATCCACCTTTTGTATTTGGGGACCCTTTGAGGGGCTTCTTATTTATAAAAGTAAGGCAGCTCGCCCTGAGTGCATGCTGGGGAAAAAACGTCCAAGCATTTCCTGAACCCACTGATCCTGTTCAAGGTGCCATCACTCCTCGGAACGTGTCTTCATCGTGTAAAGGTTGTTGTATGTTACAATGTTGGACATTGTTTCAATAAAGGACAATAGGACATGTATATGTGTCTCCCACAAGTCATTCCATTTCCGTAAATAAATGGAGAGTAATGGTTGCAGGTACAGGTGGACATATCTAGAGTGGATGACTCTTTTTTGAAGAAAACACAAACACGTTATAAGGCCATGTATGGATATCTTCTCCACTCTTCGCCTCTCTGCTATGGAGACTCGAGTGTCCGAGGCGCACGTTAACGCACCATAACAGTCCTAAACGGGAGGTCCGCGAGTGGGAGGAGGTTGGCGGTGCGTTCCAGTGCAGCGAGGCGGTGCCTGCCCTGCCTGCTCCACACTGCGGCGGGCAGAGCTGTTAGCTACAGGAATGGCGGAGGGGGAGTTGGACGTCGACTCGCTGATTTCCAGGCTTTTGGAGGGTGAGTTCGCAAACCGCACGACCTTCATAACGTCCTGTTGTTTAGCGCCTTTCAGCTCGCGCCGGTCACTAACGGTTGGTTTTGTGGCTCGAGTCGACAAGGAGGGCCCGAGTCGAGGTGTCCCGGTGTCCCGGTGTATCGGTACACCGGACCGGTCCCGTACGTTAGATATGAAACCAGACATAATGGCACGTGAGGTGTCACACGATGCGAGTTGTGAGAGGCAAAGTGTTGGTTCACGGTTGAATAAATAAAAAAGTTATAGTTCGAGACGCGGGTTCGAGTCCCGGGTAGGACACAACCCCGACCGTAAGACTAACTATAGAGCGCTTGTCTTCTTGATTGATGTCGTCATGCTTGTGTTACACTATTGATGTCATCGCTTTGGCGTGCAGCATATATATAACACCAACGAAGAAGATGGAACTGATGGAAAACCTCTAACGGCAACATTTCCACACGCTTTTGACCCAACGCAGCAGCCCGTGGTGGGCGGGAGCCCGAGCGCCATGTCCCACAAGTTACGGACCCCTTTTAACCAAGTATGCCGAAAGTTTCAGCACCGCGGTGTGTGTGTGTTGCTCCCGGTTTCCCGCAGTCGTGAGGACTAATTATCGAGTTATCAAACGGGGTTTCTCCACCGGAGAAGAGGCGCGTCCCGGGGGGGCGGTGTTTACGTGGGAATGCTGCTGTATGGCGGTGTTTACACAAGACGTACTGTTCCACTTTAAATCGACGTAAAGTGTGTAACACATGAACACCATGTGTGTGTGTGTGTGTTGTTGTACTGCGTGAAGTTGTTACTTTAAACATATGGACAGGCGAGAAGGCCCCGCGGTGAACTAGGGACTGTCATGTCTCGCGCGTTCACGTTTCACTTGGTATGCGTGTGAAACGTGCACGCGCGCGAATGGATGAGCAGCAGAGTATGACGTACTGTCCGAATTGAATTGGGAGACCGGTGACATAACTGTTGTTGTTGTTGTTGTTGTTGTGTGAGAGCTGGGGCTGACCTTGTGGGGGTAATTGGAGGGTTCTGGGCCTAAAGTCTTCCAGATGTGATCTGTGAATACTCCATCCATCTTCAGTCCGCCACTTTCTCTCCCCACTGGCTCATTTCTGGTGTGAACAACGGAGAGTCCCTGACGTGGAACAAGTCTCCTGCTAAAAAAGTTCCCCCAAATGTTGCCAAAACACAAGGCGCTTGAGAACTTTGCCAAAAACACACACTGTTCTAAAACTGGCAACAACAAAAAACTAATTAAAAAAAGAGTTGACCCAACGATCTCTCATCCTCTGTTCTGAAGCTTCCTGTCAAGATGAGCGTAATCACAAGTTAATATACATATCATTTTGTTCTTAATCGGTGAACTATGGAGCAAAAGATGTAATCGATCTGTATCGTATCAGGATACTCATGTTTTCAATTTGGTCCGAGGACAACGAAGGCACGCGGTCTTCGTCACACGAGCAGACTTCCTTTTCAAACCGTGTATTATGGGTTACAATTTTTAGTTTTTAAAAAACAGAGATTTACATAACTTACTTAAGTTGGTAATTAGCCGATATAAAAAGAACTGAGCAGTTACCTTTTTACAAAGCAACATTGACATCGTCCTTCAATCGGACGATCGGGGGTTCGATCCCCGGCTCGGCTCCTCCGCCATGTCGATGTGTTCTTGGGGAAGACTTTAACCCCAATGTGTGAACGCCGACACGGACTCCGGCGGTATGGATGGGTCGGAATGATTAGTCCTCGTGGCACTTTGCATGGTCATGAACTTAAAGTGCTTTGAAAGGCTATAAAAGCCCCTGGCGAGTCCAGTCTGCCTGGTGGCTCCATCCGGTGTCTGAGGAAGAGTCGTACGCCGGCCTTCGCTCTGCTGACCGGCAAACGGTCTGCTCGTCCACAAGTCCGTAAGAAAGTGACGACTTCGTTCCAAAGACGGTCGCTTCAGTGACGGAAAAAAGCCGAGATGGCGCCGCCAAAATCGCTTAACTCGAGGCTTCAAAACGGCGTCCGCCAACCAGCGAGTGACGTCACGACGACCGCGTTCCCTTGATGCAGTCGATACCGCTCCGATGTTCTCTGCCATAATAGTCGTGCATCCTCGAGGGAAAACCTCTCTACGATTTAAAGTACATTTTAATGTAATAATCGAACATTTCTTCCGTGTTCGAGGTAATCTCTGAAATATGTTGTCGTGCTTTTGCTCTCTTCCCGCCCTCCCCAACAACGGCACTAATACACTGAACACAACGCGGCCCTCAGAGTGTCCCCGGTGTCTGGGGTTGTGTTCATAAAGAGCCCGAACCTTTCCCCAAGACCTCACCAGGCCACACCTGCAGCCTCTTTCCTTGGCACCTTTCTACTAAATGATACGGTCGGTGACTATTCTCCTGGCATTTCGTTTTCCCTCGAGCTCTCAAGGCTTCCCCGTCGCCACACTACGGAGTCATTTAGTCTCCGGGAATAAAGAGCGAGCCGTTGCTTCAGGGCGCTCCTCGAGGTCGCTCTCGGACTTCTTCAGCGAGCTCCGGTGCCGGACGGGAATCGACATCCTCGCGAACATGTTCAGCTCTCTGATCTCCTATAGTAAATGTCAACAGGCACAGCTGTCCGTGGTAGGAATTAACTTCCCCTTTTAGTGACACCCACGGGGTGGAAGGGGGGGGTGACTACTCTCCAATGGAGTCCTTTTTAATATTAAACATTGATGAGGTGAAGTGGTTTTTTTAACTCTGCAAATCATGACCACTTACGGACCTTTTTTCAGTAAAGTGTTTGAATAGATTGTACGCAGGCACGGGGCCGACGCATGGGGTCCTGTTGACCCGGAGCAGTCTGAGCTGGTGAGTGGCCAGAAGCTACTGCATGATATTTTATTGAGTTTTCTTTTCAGAGAAATGCTCTCGAGTGAATCCGAGTTCCCCTCTGGCGATCAGTTGGACATGCGTCTGGGGCTTTTATTGTGAAAGGGAAGAACACGAGGGCTGGATCAAGATTGGAAGGAGTTTGCACAAAGTAGTTTGAATATACATCTGATCTGCGGCGTGATTGGTCGAAGCTTTTTAGAAGTTTAGAAGCTAAAGCCGAGGGGAGGGGTCAGTCGTTCGGGACACATTGTCAGTGTTTGAACATCCAGACTCTCCCGGCGGCAGTCTGGTGGACAGGCTGAACCGGATCAACTGACAACTCGGCTTACAGTCGGCGAGGCCGCCTCACTGACCTCGGCGTGCACATTCTCCAGCCTCTCCGGTTTCACGAGTCACTCTGAACGCGATGACTCGTCGTTCGCCGTCTGGCGAGTCGACGTTGAAAAGTCCAATAAAATGCACATTAGTGTATCTTCTCCCAATATGTCGACGGTACGCCGTCAGAGTGGCGACGCTCAACCAGTCATGCCACTGGTTCACATCTAAAGCTCCGTCCCAGTCGGCGCTAACCTGTCGGCAACCTCCGGTGCTGAAGAGCGATGTCGGTGTGAAAGTGTCTTCAACTGGCGTTCTCTCTCCTGACCACCAGGGGGCGACTCCTCTGGTTGTATAGAAGTCTATGCTTCATGTGTTAAAGCTGCATTCTCTCTCCTAACCACCAGGGGGAGACTCCTGGTTGTATAGAAGTTTATATGGTGACTCTACTTCAGGATGTATTCCCTCAGTAAACATTGTAAACATGAGTTTATGTCTCAGTCTCTAGTTTCAAGTCTTCTTCTATACAGCATGATGTTCATTTAGTAAATTATGATTCATTTTGGAGTCAAACAGACCGTAAAGCAGGGCCGCCTTAGGGAAGTTTTCACGGCGTTCCATCAGTTCCCAGTGAGCCCAATGCTGACCCCTCACCGGCCCGCTGGCCGGCCCCACAGCCCCGGTGGCCCGTTGGCTTCATGTGGGCGAGGCGCCATGGAAAGTTTAATTTGTGAGCCGTTCCAGCCGTAACCCGGCATGGGGCAGGACTTCTCTGAAGGCCATTTCTCCCTCTGCTGACCTCCTGAAACGGACGTCGTCACCGACGTCTGAACACCACGGTTTGATTTATAGATTCTTTGGGTCGACCTGCATCCACCTTCTCCACTGTGTCAATATGTAAAGAGTCATGGAGGCGTGTGAGGAGGAGGCCTCCTGAGTGGAGCTGGCAAACAGAAGGAAAACATGTAAGAGACCGACTAATTATTGTCAATAAGACCATTTAAAAGATGTCAATAATGCTCCATCTTTATAACAAAAGACTAAAAAACTCCAAATATAAAGTAAATCGGGGGGAGGTTGAAGTTCTTCTCTTTATAGAATATTCTAGATATTTGTACTTAAACTAAATACCCGTATGAAGTACCTCATGCTACTTGAAAAAACATTTGAACTGTCCCTGTTTTAAAATGCGTCCGCCAGCCACTATCATGTTGTTTCTCTGCGTGTGCGTGTTTGATGTCAGCCGGTCTCTGATTGGCCGGGGGGTTTCTTCCCGTCGGCGTGTGCAGGTGAGCGAAGCGAGCGCTGCCGTCGCTCTGTTCTGAAACACAATGGAGGAGCCTGTGTGGCGGGGAGCGCTCGGCCCCTGGCACCGAACGTGGCACAGAGGAGCTCACCCGGGCCTTTTCAGCTGCCCCTCCCCCCTCCTCTCCCTCGCCCACTGTGTCTCCCCCCCACTCAAGCTTCACTGTTTATTTCTCCCCCCACAAAGACGGCCATTCACCCCGTGGACAAAACGTCCCTCTGGAAAAAAACAGAAAAGCCGAATGCCACAGAAAGGCCGCGGCGTTCGGGGCGTTCGGGATTTCTGCCTCGAGAGCCGCCGCCGCCGCCGCTCTCCTCGCCGGAGTCTCTTTGTGCCCCTCGTTCACTGAGGGGTCAGTGTTTTCCACCGGCCCCGTGTGGGAGGGGGGGGGGGCCGCTGGCCTCGTGCCCAGCTGGGAGAGAATGGAGCCTGGATGTGGAGAGAGAGAGTCTGACGGGGCGTCTTTATGCACACGTCACGCCTGCTCGGTATGCGCGGCTCCGCCCACCACGAGTCCTCCTGCAGATGTTCGCCCGGCAATTACAGGAAATTAATGTGTTTTTTCCGAATTTCAAGCTGCACCTCCGATGTGGTAAAACAGAGATGACTTCACGTATGATGAGCGCCGGCCGACGAGGCTCCACGGAGGGCTCGTCGTTACGTCCCGGGGGCCGAAGTCGTTTAGTTCTCCGCGCTCGTCAACTTCGTTTACAGCTTTCAGTCGTCAACAAAAACAACAACCTCTCTTTTTATATCCGCCCGCTGGACACGGTGACGACGGTGGACAGACGGAAGTTAGTGACGCCGTGGAGCCGTTGGCGGTGTTGAGCGATATTCCCCTCATATTGATCCAGAGAGAGGAAGAGGGGGAGGTTGGACTCTCCTTCCTCACATGGAAATGAATCCATAGCTGCTCTGGTTGTGCTGGCTGCTCTGTCTTAAAGAGACGGCGTGTAGGATGGCATCTCCAGTCCGGGTCAGAGTCAGAGTCCAGGCTCTCTTGCAGGCCAGAGTCCGGGTCTTTCTCTCCCGCAGCAACAGAGTTCCAGAGCTCCCTCCTTTGTCCTGAGCTCACTTCCTCCTTCCTCCATACAGCAGCACCCATATATGGTCACGCCTCCAAGGAGTGATCCGTACTCACTCTCTCTCTCTCTCTCTCTCTCTCTGGCTCTCACACACAAGTGAACTCTGCTGCTATAGCTGGACGGACCACGGGGTGACCTCCGTGACCCCCTCCGCTTCGTAGTTTGCGACCAGCGGAGGAAAGGATGAAAGGATGAAAGGATGAAAGGACGACTCTCTCGCTGATCAAACATCTTTGGTGAGCCGGAGAGCGAGCCCGAGCGGCTGTGTGAGTCCGGGTTGTGTGTCCGTTAGGGATGGGCATCGAGAACCGGTTCTGTTTTAGAACCGGTTCCCAGTGAACCGATTGTTTGGGATCGTCAGCCAAATTCTTTAACGGTTCTTTAACGGTCCTCTGTGGCGTTCGTTGCGCATGCGTGAACTTTTTTCGTTTCTTCTTCAGACTGCAGCAAACATGGCAACGAGGCAGAGGTGTTCTAAAGTGTGGCTCTATTTCACACGACAAAATGACAACTACGCCACTTGTAACGTGTGTAAAAAGTATTTCGTCGAAGGGAGGAAATACAACAAATATGAAGAAGCATTTGAACACAGCGTGGAATTAAATGACAGGAATGTCATGTGTTCGATGCAGCAGCAGCTCAGCTAACGTCGGCGCTTCATCTCTTTCTGTCCAAGGTAAACTCCTCCAAAGTGATCACAACCACTCACTGTGTGAAGCCATTTGCCTTTATTGTGTGTCGTCGATCAAGTTATCTTCTGTCCCTTCGTTTGAAGCATACATTGGTCCCATTATTGATCACTTCACGTTTGGATTGAAAGTCCAGTTTTGAGAAATGTTTGATCGTAACAGTGTTAATTATCAGAGGGCGTGTGTTATCAGCAAACGTTCGCGTTATCGTGTTAACCCATTATTAAACTGAGCATATCGATTTTTAATCCATTATTAAACTTAGCATATAGCTATGCTAGCTTAGCTACAGAATTTTCCATTGTCACCCTACATTGAGGCAGAGGTCGTGTTTGCCTCCCCTCTTAATGTGGCTTTATGTCAGCTCAGCAAATTCAGCGATTTTGTTAGTGCCATTTGTTTCATTGTGTAAACCAGCTTTCACTATATAAATAATCTCCATTGCCATCCAATTTAGCTGATGACGTTCAGAGTCAGACGGGTTCAGAGGCTGGAAGTCTGTCTGGGTCACAGGCTACAGCACGTCTTGTACACCTCCTCATATCTTTGTGTTCATCCTCCACCCCATCTGAGAGAGTGTTCTCCACGGCTGGAGACACAATAAGTCCTGAGAGATTGCGTATCCTCCCGGAGAAAGCAGACATGCTGATTTTTCTGCACAAGAATTGTTGATCCATACAATTGATGGTGCACACTTGGTATTTGCCACTGCTAGTTTCATTTTTGGCAGCTCAGTTCATATACCCTTTAAAAAAAGGAAGGAGCACTGTAATTTCTAGGAACATGTTTAAATTAAACAGAATACATTTTATTTAAGTTATGTAAGTTTTATTTTAAGTTCAAGAGGAATATGTATAAATGTTTTTGGTTATTTAAAAAAATGTAAATGTGTATGTATACATACTGTATATGGTGTGTGCAGCATTCTAGAAAATTATATAAAAGAAAATTAATGTAAATAAACCCGTTTGTGCTCTTTTTTTCACCCCTTGCCCAATAAGAATCGATAAAAGAATCGATAAGGAATCGAATCGATATGCAGGAATAGATAAGGCATCGGAATCGTTAAAATCTTATCAATTCTCATCCCTAGTGTCCGTGGTGTGAGTCTGGGGTGTGTGTCTGTGGTGTGAGTCTGTGGTGTGAGTCTGGGGTGTGTGTCTGTGGTGTGAGTCCGGGGTGTGTGTCTGTGGTGTGAGTCTGGGGTGTGTGTCTGTGGTGTGAGTCTGGGTTGTGTGTCTGTGGTGTGAGTCTGGGTTGTGTGTCTGTGGTGTGAGTCTGGGTGTGTGTCTGTGGTGTGAGTCTGGGTTGTGTGTCTGTGGTGTGAGTCTGGGGTGTGTGTCTGTGGTGTGAGTCTGGGTTGTGTGTCTGTGGTGTGAGTCTGGGGTGTGTGTCTGGGGTGTGTGTCTGTGGTGTGTGTCTGTGGTGTGAGTCTGGGTTGTGTGTCCGTGGTGTGAGTATGGGTTGTGTGTCTGTGGTGTGAGTATGGGTTGTGTGTCCGTGGTGTGAGTCTGGGGTGTGTGTCCGTGGTGTGAGTCTGGGTTGTGTGTCTGTGGTGTGAGTATGGGTTGTGTGTCCGTGGTGTGAGTCTGGGGTGTGAGTCTGGGGTGTGTGTCCGTGGTGTGAGTCTGGGGTGTGTGTCTGTGGTGTGAGTCTGGGGTGTGTGTCCGTGGTGTGAGTCTGGGTTGTGTGTCTGTGGTGTGAGTCTGGGGTGTGTGTCCGTGGTGTGAGTCTGGGTTGTGTGTCCGTGGTGTGAGTCTGGGGTGTGTGTCCGTGGTGTGAGTCTGGGTTGTGTGTCCGTGGTGTGAGTCTGGGGTGTGTGTCCGTGGTGTGAGTCTGGGTTGTGTGTCTGTGGTGTGAGTCTGGGTTGTGTGTCCGTGGTGTGAGTCTGGGTTGTGTGTGTGTCTGTGGTGTGAGTCTGGGGTGTGTGTCCGTGGTGTGAGTCTGGGTTGTGTGTCTGTGGTGTGAGTATGGGTTGTGTGTCCGTGGTGTGAGTCTGGGTTGTGTGTCTGTGGTGTGAGTCTGGGGTGTGTGTCCGTGGTGTGAGTCTGGGGTGTGTGTCCGTGGTGTGAGTCTGGGTTGTGTGTCCGTGGTGTGAGTCTGGGTTGTGTGTCCGTGGTGTGTTTGAACACGCAGCACAACGGTGGGTTGGTCTCGGTGACGCGGGTCAGAGCGCCGTGGGCGGTCGAGGGTTAAAGACCGGAGCGACGGCTCGGTCCGGCTCCCAGGAAGGAAACGTCCTCTTCAACGAGCAGATGACCATCTGGAGCGGCTCGTGACGGGGAGGCTCTCCTGAGGATGAACCACGTGTCCAATACTTCAAGAGCAAAACGTGAAACCGTCTCAGACGGTTTGATTCGTGAGTCTTTTTGGGGTTTTGGACCGTTAGTGGTCAGAACAATCCTCCAGGGCTCTAAAGAGCCCCACAATGTTATCATAACAAAATGTATATGGACTACACACATATACATATATATTTATTTACTTTGCAAATCACTAATCTCGCTGCTTAGATTGCATAAAAAAGTAACCTTTTTTAAATTCCTATTTTATGCTTTATGCGCTGTGTGTTTTTAAACTGACGGACTCAATATATAAATATATTTGATATAACTTGCTTACAGTAAATCAAAACATCACAGATTATCGCTACACCACCAGAACCAACATTCACTTTGAAAAGATTAGATTGTGAGACGCCCTAACCGGCCCGGTCCCAGGCCGGTCCCAGGCCGGTCCCAGTCCGGTCCCAGTCCGGTCCCAGGCCGGTCCCCGCTAGGCCCGAGCTGTTTGGGCCCGTGACCCGTCTGGAATGCAAAGACGGCTCCGTCCTCTTGACGTCAGCGTGGTTCACAAGGCGAGGAAGAGGAGGGAGAGGAGGACGATGACCCCGGGAGTTCAGCTTCAGCCAAGAATGCAACTTAACAATAAATAGATGAAGAGGAAGGAGATCAAAGGGTCGACCGGAACCCAAACTTGAAAGGCGGTGCGAGACCCCTCCTCCTCCCCCCCCCCCCAGCTCATTGACACCTTTCAGGCTAGAAATTAGTCTTGCTGGGTTGCCATGGTGATCGGATGTGGGTACCACCTCTCTCTCTCCTCACTGGGGAAGCTGCAGTGCAGCGGCGATGGAGTAAAGGATGCTGGGATGCCTCCTTACAATCCCGTAGTGACACATCAAGGTCACTGTGTGTGTGTGTGCTGTCAGCTGAGATGGCACAGACATGCCAACGCGTCATCGCAGAGCTGAGGGAGAGCTGTGAAATCAACCTCTGGACACACACACACACACACACCGTGTCAACCGCATGTGATGGACTGATGAAGAATATGAAAAGAGTATTTAAACAACGCTGTATATATATATATATATAGCCTATATATCTCATAACCCTGAATGGTAACGCCATGGGTTGAGGTCAGTTCATATATAGTGTGTGTTTTTGTGGCATAAGTTACCGTGGCAACCCATTGATTGGGCATCGTGAGCTCACCCCTCAGGTGTGTGATCGGAGGGAGTGTTTGGCTGAGGAGGAGCAGACAGACAGACAGACAGACGGGTCTCAAGGATGAAATGGCAGGGTCATGTTGCACGTGTACACACACACACACACACACACACACCGTTGTCCTTTCCAACTGGAGGTAAAACACCATCAGTCACCTGCAGGAATCTATCTCTCTCTCTCTTTCTCTCGTCACTTCTCTGTTCTAAAAACAAAGTCCTCCGTAGAGCTGCAGCACAACACTTTTAACTCATTAACTTGTAACTCTTTTAATGAAGCGAGACTTAAAGGCTCTTTAGCCAACCAGAAAGTAAAAGCAGCAAATCCTGTGACCCCTGTGACCTCTGTGACCTCTGTGACCTCTGTGACCTCTCTGACTGGACCTCAGTCAACATGTTTGCCGACTCGGCTCTAATACCACTCTAAAGTGTTGAATGTTTCTACGTTCATAGCCTGGTTTAGGTCTTTGTGCCGCGGGGCCGCGGGGACTTTCTCTTCCCGTTGCCTCAGTTCTCAAACAGGAAGTCGACATCAACGAGACCCACAGCCGCTCTTTCCATCCTGCCTGTTGACTAAACGCTGCCTCCCATATTTAGTGCATGTGTGCCGCTGCCGGGTTTCGGCCTTCACGGGTTTCCTGCTCGCGCTTCTCCGTTAACTCTACCCCCCCCCCCCCCCCCCACCAGTGCGAGGATGTCGTCCAGGGAAGATCGTCCAGATGACGGAGGCGGAGGTGCGCGGCCTCTGCATCAAGTCCCGGGAGATCTTCCTCAGTCAGCCCATCCTCCTGGAGCTGGAGGCCCCGCTCAAAATCTGTGGTCCGTAAGCCCCGCCCCCCCCCCCCACCAAAACCATTCTCCCCCACTGTTACTCCCCACTCACTGCCCCCCCCCCCCTCCTCCAGGTGACATCCACGGCCAGTACACAGACCTGCTGAGGCTCTTTGAGTACGGCGGCTTCCCCCCGGAGGCCAACTACCTGTTCCTGGGCGACTACGTGGACCGGGGGAAGCAGTCGCTGGAGACCATCTGCCTGCTGCTGGCCTACAAGATCAAATACCCCGAGAACTTCTTCCTGCTCAGGGGCAACCACGAGTGCGCCTCCATCAACCGCATCTACGGCTTCTACGACGAGTGTGAGTGTGCTCGCCACGTGAGGATGGAGGACCTCGACGTCCTGAGTGAGGGTCAGGGGGTTAAGGGTCAGGGGGTTAGAGGTTTAGAGGGTTAGGGGGTCGAGGGTTAAGGTTTGAAAGGGGTTGAAAAATAAAAAATTAATACGAATACTGAACTTGGAAAAACTAATATCGAGTCAACAGAGGGTTGAATATTGAGCTCCAGCTCTTAAAAAGACTTTATACTTCTCATTCATTTAAATATTGATAATCATCACTTGTTTCTACTGTATTATATTGAACTATATATATATATTTGAGATGCTGCTGCACTGCAGAGTGAAGTCCTGAAGAGGGCGGAGCTCTTATCCCCGCTCACTGCGGCCCTCTCTCTCGTCTTGCAGGTAAACGCAGATTCAACATCAAGCTGTGGAAGACGTTCACCGACTGCTTCAACTGCCTCCCCATCGCCGCCATCGTGGACGAGAAGATCTTCTGCTGCCACGGAGGTACGGTGGTGCTGGTGGTGTGACCTTCCTCCCTGTTGTGGGTGGACTTTGGGTCTGACGTGGGTCAGAGAGAGATGACGCTTCACTGGAATATCAGCTACGATAAACGGGGTTTCGCACAGTCAGCAAAACTGGAAAAAGTCCTGGATTTTTAAAATGTTTATTTCCAGGCTGATGAGATAAAATCACTAAAGTCTGGAGAAAAGTCCTGAGAATGTGTTTATTTACTCATTCACGCTGAGTCTTAAATAATTATTATGTTTTTAACAGAAAGACGCTCTAAATATAAGCGGGCGCACGCAATTCTTTCCTTTCCTCGCTGCCAGTGAACACACCTTAACCGACAGGCAGCTCAGGGACGACCCGTCTCATTGTGACGTGTTCGGGTCCTGGGATCCAGAAGGTGTGTGTGTGTAACGGGCTCTGGGTCTCCGTGTCGCAGGTCTCTCTCCGGACCTGCAGTCGATGGAGCAGATCAGACGCATCATGAGGCCGACAGACGTGCCTGACACGGGTAGGTCAGCACACACACACACACACACACACACACACACACACACACACACACACACACACACACACACACACACAGTGAGCTACTCAGGTTGTGAACATGGGAGCCCTGGGGTTAACCACCACACGGTGTTGAAGTCTCTTGGTTCGTTGAATACTCGACCGGTTTGGAGTTCTTGTCATGAGGTCGTAGATGAAGGTCACTTTACGACGTTTTTGTTGCATTTTTTGGTTTCGTTGTTCATTTAGTATTTGAGTCGGCAACTTTTGATAATACTTGAATCTGGCATTTATCGCCTCTTTAAATCATGTGGTGAACGGAACAGAAACTCTCAAATCCACCTGTGCTCCTTATCCGTCCTTCTCCTCCTGAACTTCTGATCCAGCTTTTAAACCCTCGTGTTGAGAGGAGAGACGTGAGGTCGATTATTTATGACAACGGAGGTTATTAAAAGAGACCGAGCAGGACTCCTGAGTCTTCTCCCCGCTTCACTGAACCGGAGCTTCTTGTCCTTATAAGGCAGCGACGCGTCTCTCAGGTCCTCTTATGGTCCTCCAGGGGGACGCCGAGGGCCCCAGGAGAACAACTCTGTGTATACACACACATATATATATATGATATGTATACAGGACTGTCTCAGAAAATTAGAATATTGTGATAAAGTTCTTTATTTTCTGTAATGCAATTTAAAAAACAAAAATGTCATGCATTCTGGATTCATTACAAATCAACTGAAATATTGCAAGCCTTTTATTCTTTTAATATTGCTGATTATGGCTTACAGCTTAAGAAAACTCTAAAATCCTATCTCATAAAATTTTAATATTTCCTCAGACCAAGTAAAAAAAAAGATTTATAACAGCTGAGTGTTTGTCAAGGCTCAGGAAACCCTTGCAGGTGTTTCGAGTTAATTAGACAATTCAAGTGATTTGTTTAATACCCTACTAGTATACTTTTTCATGATATTCTAATATTTAGAAATAGGATATTTGAGTTTTCTTAAGCTGTAAGCCATAATCAGCAAGAATAAAAGGCTTGCAATATTTCAGTTGATTTGTAATGAATCCAGAATGCATGACATTTTTGTTTTTTGAATTGCATTACAGAAAATAAAGAACTTCATCACAATATTCTAATTTTCTGAGACAGTCCTGTATATATATTATACACATTTATATGTATTATATATATATGTATTATACATATATATATATTATACACATATATATGTATTATATATATATTATACACATATATATGAGATATATATATTATACACATATATATGAGATATATATATTATACACATACATATAGACACATATATATTATACATATAAATGTTTTATATATATATATATTATACACATATATATATTATACACATATATGATATATTCTATATATATACATATTATACACATATATATATTATACACATATGTATTATATATATATTATACACATATATGATATATTATACACATATATATATATTATACACATATATTTATATGAGTTTTAATACCTGGCGTGTACATGTGTACATTGTTTAATGCTGTGAAGTCGAGGGTCACACACGGAGATGAAGCCCACTAATAAGTTGCCGTTAATAGTGTTGTTGTTGTTGTTGTTGTTCCGCCTTCCAGGCCTCCTGTGTGATCTGCTGTGGTCCGACCCCGACAAGGACGTCCAGGGCTGGGGGGAGAACGACCGCGGCGTCTCCTTCACCTTCGGCGCCGACGTGGTCAGCAAGTTCCTGAACCGCCACGACCTGGACCTCATCTGCAGAGCCCACCAGGTACACCGCCTCCGGGGTCTGAGACCAGTCCATATTCTGTGGTCCCACTGGTCCCTGACTGCGGGTCCTGTGTTTCTGGCGCCCCCAGGTGGTGGAGGACGGCTACGAGTTCTTCGCCAAGCGGCAGCTGGTGACTCTGTTCTCGGCGCCCAACTACTGCGGGGAGTTCGACAACGCCGGAGGCATGATGAGCGTGGATGAAACCCTGATGTGCTCCTTCCAGGTACACACACACACACACACACACACACACACAATTCAATAAATATGGCCGATTCAAAGCATTAAATAACAGACTACCCACTCTGTCCCTTTTTAGATCCTGAAGCCATCTGAGAAGAAAGCCAAGTACCAGTATGGAGGGATGAACGCGGGTCGGCCCATCACTCCCCCCCGCACAGCCCAACCTCCAAAGAAACGATGACGACGGATGGAGTGAGGAGGAGACAGAGAACAAGAGAGAGAGATGGTTTTCAAAGATTGTCTCCTGTGGGCTTTTAGCGAACACACAAGTCAAACGACAGACGGACGAACTGAACGACTTTAAAGATGCACTCGACCCCGTCTTTCACTTCCTGTCTCGGCTCCCTCTGAACTTCTGTCCCTCTCCTCTTTTTTTCTTCCTCTCCCACTTATTTTTTTTTCGTGTAACATTTTTAAAACCAAGTGTTAAAAGAAAGCTCTAAACCCATAAACCCGTCTGTCCCCCTGCAGCGGATCCCAGTGTCTCTCCTTCTTCGGTCTTTTTGTCCTTTTTTTATTTTCTTGACAACAGAACGACTCGTTTAGTTTACGTCTCCTGACTCGCCCGCCTGGACACAACACGTATTAATAATGACGACTGCTGGGTTTTCAATAAATAATACAGGAAATTAATGCCAGTGCTCTTTGTGTGTGTTCCTTCTTGACTAATTAAATCCAAAGCATGAATATAGCTGCAGTTTACTAGATGAACATCATTAAAGACTTGAACGTAGACTTTTATACAACCACGCTTCTCTCTTCTTGACTTCAGACCTCCGCCTCACGAGTCCGGCGTTTGAAGTCTTACATTATTACATTATTTCTCAACAGTTTTCCAGAAATGTGATGAATAAAATAATTTATGCCTGAAGGTGTCTCTCTCGCGCGCACACACACACACACACACGGTTGACCCCATCCGTTTATTGACAGCCAAGTCTATGAAGCAGCGTTGTGCACGAGTTCCCTTTGTTCTGCCCGCGGTGCGGTGTGTTCATCAATATTCCACCAGAGGAAACACGACAGTCCGACTCTGATGTCGTTGCCACGAGGTCCGGATAGACGTCTGCATTTACAGTCAGTCCAGTGCGACCTGAACGCAGCGCGGAGCCTTGAAAGCGGGCCTCAGAGCCCGACCCGCGTTCCCTAGACGGGAACTAGAGTGTGGCTCCTTCTTCTGGTGCTGCGTTCACAGGCCGTTGGGGAGCGTGGTTCCTTCCAGCTTCGTGCAGAGCGCCACACGGTTCAGGTTCAAGTGAAAACACGTCATCAAACAGAAACACACGGGCCCCGCAAAATATGAAGCAGCACAAAAGCAAGTTATAGCTGTAAAAAAAACTAAATATAAAAAGAGTCGTGTGAACGCGTCACCTCGAGTCGGACTCGGCCCGTCATGAACACGTACACCTCAGTAAACATCCAGATTCAGTCATGAAATAAACCCGTTACTTAAGAAGCATAAATACATCGCATTGTTCCCAAAAATAAATCTGGAGCCAGAATGAGAAAAACAGCCCCAACAAAACAAAGGATGTACTTGAATGCAGCGTGGCACAGTTACACATGTCAATTAGACAACACTAACAGAGTCGAATGTCCAATACGATATCTGATCAATACAATATCTGATCAATACTCTTGATTATGGCGTCCAGCAGCATCCCGACATTTAAACATTCAGTGACAGCCGCAGTTTAAAGGGTTAAATGAAGAGTTGCGTCATAGCGGCGTGCCGACAGAAGAACGCGGTCACGCTTCAATGTGCCGACGTCTTACGCCGGCCGGTCGTATCGTGGACATCACGACGGCCCTCTGTGATTGGTCAGCAGAGGAAATCAGGATAATTAAAAATAAAAAAAGGGACGAGCAGGAGATAAAAATGCTGCGATACGCTGCATTGGATCATTAACGTGAAAGTATCTGTAGCAAATAAAACAGGAAATGAGATGAACTGAAGCTCTGGAGGGCTTCTGCCTTTTGGCCAGTAGAGGGCAGCATCGAGGCCGAGGGACCGGGGAACCGAGGAATGTCTCAAAGAGGGCACATTATTAAACAATGGAGGAGAAAGTGTGAAAGAGACGACCGCACACACACACACACAAACACAAACACGTGTGTGTGTGTGTGTGTGCGCGGCGTCTTCATGATTATTGGATTGACTCTGAGTCAGGGGTCAGTTACCCATAATCCCTAGAGGCAGGTCTTTGACCTTTTTCTTTTGTTCTACATCTGTGACTCAGAGATATTTCATTAGAATAAACTAAATAAAAATACATAAAAATAGCAAATTTAATTAAAATCGTACAAAAATATTAATTCAGTCCAATCGGATAACAAAATATATATATATGACAATGCACAAAAACAACCTACAACAAACCTAAATTAAACATAAATACGTCTAAAAATTAAGAAACACCCCCAAAACATTTTTTTTTTAAGAGCAGTAACCAGTCAGAGCAACACAGAGTTCCCTTATTCCCGTTTTCAAAGGGAACCTTGAACACCACGTCACGAGCCGAGTGCACAGCGTCACCGTGATGCTAGGTGTGTGTGTGTGTGTGTGTGTGTGTCTACACCAGAGCCCTCAAAGGGAAGGACAGGGCGGCTCCTATGGACAGACCCAGGGACAAGAAGAAGGTCATCAGGGCTCCGGCTGTCTCTGCGTCCTTCTGCTCCACCAACCTGAGGAGAGAAAGAGGAGGAGGTGAGGAGGTCAAGGAGGAAGTACCTGGACCAGACTCTAGAGTTCCTCTTTAACGTGTGCATGAGACGGATCTCCTCTAGCGCCCGAGTGTATAAGATGCATTAGAAGTTGTTTATTCAGAGTCGTGGTCGGCGGCGGCCGGGGTACTCACTGCGGCGCGTAGGACATGGACAGACACACAAAGTAACCGCTGGACAGAGCGAAGAGCGTCATGATGACGGCGAAGGCGGCGTCGTGGCTGAACAGGACGGGCAGGAAGGAGCGCTTCTGCACGTTGCAGAGCATCAGCAGCGGAACGAACGCCAGGCGGCTCACCACGAGCAGCGGGAACAGACGGGACTCCTTGGGCGGCTGCAGGGGACACGAGAAACACGGGACACGGGACAGAGGACAGACGACACGGGAAACACGGGAAACGGGAAACATGCGACAGACGACACGGGAAACACGGGACACGGGAAACACGGGACAGAGGACACGGGAAACACAGAACAGAGGACACGGGAAACACGGGACAGAGGATACGGGACACGGGAAACACGGGACAGAGGACAGACGACACGGGAAACACGGGACACGGGAAACACGGGACAGAGGACAGACGACACGGGAAACACGGGACACGGGAAACACGGGACAGACGACACGGGAAACACGGGACAGACGACACGGGAAACACGGGACAGACGACACGGGAAACACGGGACAGAGGACACGGGAAACACGGGACAGAGGACACGGGAAACACGGGACAGAGGACAGACGACACGGGAAACACGGGACAGACGACACGGGAAACGGGAAACACAGGACAGAGGACAGACGACACGGAAACACGGGACGAACACGGAAACACAGGACAGAGGACAGACGACACGGGAAACACGGGACAGACGACACGGGAAACGGGAAACACAGGACAGAGGACAGACGACACGGGAAACACGGGACAGAGGACACGGGACACGGGAAACACGGAACAGAGGACACGGGACAGACGACACGGGAAACACGGGACAGAGGACACGGGAAACACGGGACAGAGGACAGACGACACGGGAAACACGGGACACGGGACAGACGACACGGGAGGACACATGACATGAGAGGGAGATGCAGATTCAGGTCAGGTCAGAAACACACAAGGGCAAAACTGCCCCTAAGAAATATAATGTTGCCCTGATGCCACTAGAGGGGCGACACATGCCCCTTAAGGTCCTCTAATAATTCTGATGATTTAATGGTGTTTTGTTTTTGTTCTCTGGCATGTGTCCTTTCTGTTTTGCCCGTACACACAAAAGAAATCAATCAATAGAATTTTTAATTATTAAAAAAACAAAGAATTAAGCTTTAATTGTTAATAGTTGTTTGGAAAAATGTAATAACAATAAATAACCACAAAGAAATAAGAATAAAATTGAATATGATTGTGTGATTTATTTCTTCTGTTTGTTTTTTGTTAAAATAATCTAAGAAAACACTTTAAATCTGTAGACTACTGACTAATAGTCTTATTATTGCCTAATAGTCTTATTACTGCCTCATATTCTTATTATTGCCTAATAGTCTTATTATTGCCTATTATTATTGCTTACCATATGCTGTAAGCCTAAATAAGTATATTTAGTATTTTTTCACGAAGGTTAAATGTTATTTTACAAGTTTAAAAAAGTGCTCCCAGTTTATTTTAAATGCCCCTGGATTTCATTCAATGAGGGTAAAAAATGCCCCCTAAAAAATATGTAAATGTCTCCCTGGGTGAGGGACGTAAGGGGAAGGACAACAATTTGAATTATAAATTACAATCATAATTGTAAATAATATAATACATAATGGTTGGATTGAAGACTAAAGGTGTGAAGCAGAATGTGTTAAACACATGTATATATATATATAATATACATATATATGTATACTATATATATATATATATATATGCTCCAATAACAGTCAAACCAGGCGGGGTCCTTTTAGACCCCCGAGAGGACAACAGGTGTACTTCACCAGGAGGACATTACGAGCGTTAAGCTCATTGTCATCACATACAGATTTAATAAACTCCGGTGCAGGTGTCGCCTCATAGATGAAGCAGAACGATGAGCATGATGAATAAAGAGGAGCTCACCCATTGGACCAGGGTGGTGACGCTGCGGCCGAACCAGTCGCTGATGTTGAAAACCAAGAAGCAGCAGACGGAGATGAAGAAGCGCTCTGGAGACGAGGAGATGAGACACGCTGAACTAATAACCTCTCCAACGACCCCGAGGTCACAGAGGTCACGGAGGTCACCACCACACCGATACTTTTGGGTATAGAAATATATATATACACACATATATATACATATGTGTATGTATGTATATATATATACATTATATATATATATATATATATACGAACAAACACACACAATTCATAGAATTTTTTATGTTAAGCTAGTTTTCAAACTCCTCGTATGAGGTGCTGTGGGTGAAGCCTCAAAGGACCTCATGCCTGGGTCGACCCGTGACCCTCGACCCCCACAGGGTTCATGACCCCCACCCTTCTGGTTTCACGAGCCTGAGACACAGAGACATCCCAATGTTCACTAAAGAAACTTAAAGAACGTGTTCTCCTCCTTCCCGGCTCTCTCACTAGGACTCTGTTTCTGAGGTTCGTCCCATCCATTCCATGACTCCACACAGGTGTGTCTGTCACACTGTCATATATTACAGTCACATATGAACTCATAACTATTCATTATTTATTAAAACTGCTCCGGAGACGTGTGAGGAAGGAGGGATCAGCCCTCAGGAGAGAAGAAGAGGAAGTGATTCATCATGAACGGGATCAGCCTGCAGGTCGTACCCCATTTCCCCGTGAAGGAGGTCCTGACGTCTGCGGTGACGGCCGGGAAGACGGACAGCGTGACGGTGAACACGAACGTCACGCAGAACGCCATCACCCGGATCTGAGGAGAGGACACAGAAACATGTTTTCACAGGATTCAGGCGCGTGTTGACCAATGGAAATGTCACGTTGTGAACTACGTGACAGCGGGTCATCCCTGAGCTTCTGTTGCTATGGCCACCGAACTTTCCAGTTGAGGTGCGTTCACTTGCAGCGCGAAAAAAAAGAAAGTATGAGAGCGTATTTAGAGCGTCTATTTGTTTAAAAACATATTCATTATTTCAAACTCAGCGTAAATGATCATTTCAATATAAAAACATTTGCATGACTTCCAAAACTTCAGGACTTTTCCAGACCTGGAAATAATAACCATTTTTACAATGCCAGGACTTTTCCAGGTTTTCCATGACCGTGCCAACACGTTTTACTTTTACTGGAACTGAAATGTTGTCATTTTAATTTTGTTATGGTAATTTTGGTTGTTTTAAAGTGGTGTTGTAGCGTCATCCAGGTCTTGGTACACCGGTCAAAGGACTCCGGTGGCTTTGAAGACGGCATAAATGGCGCTTCACTCATCCGACCCTCTCAGAACAAGTCTCATCCCTCTCAGTAAATGTATCCACGGCACCTTCTTGTAGACCTCCATGACCGAGGCCTTGGCTTGACCCTTCTCCACCTGCTCCAGGGACAGGAAGGCGGCCTTGTGCCCCTCTGGGCCGGGGTCCACCTCGGCCTCGGCCGCACCGCCGGCCGCCGAGCCGTTGGCGTGGTCTTTCGGCTTCTCCTCCGAGATGCAGCTCTCTGAAATTTAATATATATAGAAATATATAAATGTACATACAGTGGGTACAGAAAGTATTCAGACCCCTTACAATGTTCACTCTTTGTTTCATTGCAGCCGTTTGCTAAAATCAAAAAAGTTAATTTTATTTCTCATTAATGTTCACATTATGATTATGTGAGATTTCAGTTTTTCTTTTTTAATAAATTTGGACAAATTTCTACATATCTGTTTTTCTGTCACGATGGGGTGCTGAGTTACATTCATGAGAAATAAAATGAATTTTTTTTATTTTAGCAAACGGCTGCAATGGAACAAAGAGTGAATATTTTAAAGGGTTCTGAATACTCTCCGTACCCACTGAATACTCTCCGTACCCACTGAATACATAGATGCAAATATATACACACAGATTATTCCAAGAGGAGTGTGAGTGTGTGCGGTCCTCTCTGAAGTCAACAGACCCTCTTTGTCCTCGAATTGGATAAACAGACAGTAAATAGTTAACTCCCTTAAAGAGATAATGTTCCAGTCAATTGATTAGAGTCAACCGTGAAGCGCGACGTCGTGAAGCGCGACGTCGTGACCCGGCGGTCACACAAACACACATTCATGACAATAACTCACCTTTCAGCAGCTCGTCCGTGGCGCCCGCCTCGTACTTGTTGCTCTTCTTCAGATAATATCGGGCAAACTCCTGCGTGGAAACACGAGAAAACACAAGTTAGGGAGTATTAAAATACAAATAAGTAAAGTTTATGTATTTTTTGCACTTATCACAGACAAAGTGTCACAAAGTGCAGATCAGTAGTCAATTAAAACTATGTGTAACAATAACAGGCCAAAACCTTTAAACAGTTAAAAGATTAAAGTACAATACACTGTAAAAGATGGCGCAATAAAGAACACAAAGAAACAAATAAGACAAATAAATAAACAAAGAAGATAAAAAGCAGGCAAACAAATACAAATCCGATGAACAGGTATGGACATTTAACTATTCATTTACCGTATTTTCCGCACTATAGGGCGCACTGGATTATAAGGCGCACTGTCAATGAATGGTCTATTTTCGATCTTTTTTCATATATAAAGCGCACCGGACTATAAGGCGCATTAAGCGGAAAAATAAGATAAGTCAGTCGATCAAACTTTATTAAACGCGTTCACAATAATTCTCAACATTATTCAAACGTTAATGAGCGTATTCACAATAACTACCAACCTTATTCAGTTGTATTTTGGGATCCTTTTACACACACTGTAATATTATGGTGAAGCACAGTATTGTAACGGACTGAGGGAAATGTTATGTCCGGATGTAACTGAACGTCTCACGAGCTGGTAGCTGTGAGGCGTGTCTGTGATTGGACAGCGAGTGATGTTGTTGTGTGTGTTGTTGTGTTCCGCGGGTTCGGATCGGAGCTATGACCCGGAGCAGACGTGAAGCTGGTTTTGAGGTTTCACGGCGGTTTGTTGTCGTTTTGGCGTAGGCTAGCGCCAACAGTAGCTTGTTCTATGTTCCTTGAATAAACACCCTATAAGCCATCTACGTCTCGTAGCGTTCCTGACCCAGGGTCGCTACAGTATGTATTACTCCGCGACGCTCCTGGCTACGGTAGCCGTAATGCTGCAAGCGGTGCGGCTTTGTAGTTTACCAAAGTCGTACTAAAACATTTTGACTTAGCGCCGTGAGCGCCTTGTACCACACAAAATCGCTTAGAGGTCAGTAAGCAAAACCAGAATTAATCCATATATACGGCGCTTCGGATTATAAGGCGCACTGTCGTTTTTTGAGAAAATTAAAGGCTTTTAAGTGCGCCCTATAGTGCAAAAAATACGGTAGTTATTGACATGTCTAACGATGTAAATAATTTGTTTTGTTGGGGCTGTTTTTCTCATTCTGGCTCCAGATTGATTTTTGTTGTCAATAAGATGTATTAATGCTTATTAATGGTTTATTTAATGACTGAATCTGGAGATGTTTACGACGTGTTACATGAAGGGCCGAGTCCTACTGAAGGGAGACGTGTTCACAGGACTCTTTTTAAATTTAGTTTGTTTAATAAACATAAGCTGCTCTTGTGCTTTGAGGATTTCAGACATTTAAGATGACGTCATCGTCAACTACAAACTGGAAGAAAGTGTGACACACGTAACTCCTCATAGACCTAAGATGTTCCTGATGGCGCCGCGGACGGTCGCCTCGGTGTGTTGGTGCGCGATGTTTTTTGTTGTTTTCGTTTTAAATACTGTTTTCTGCTGGGATTCCCAGAGCTCTTTCACCAGAGAAGAGCTCTTGAACATCAGGGGAACAACTCCAGCGGATTTACTTCCAACGTTTTTAACTTCTGTGGAGTTACTGGACATTTTTGTAAAAGGTGTGCTCTCCTTCGCCACGGTGAGACGCCGCGGAGAGGGAAACGCTCAGGGCGCTTGTACGGCCACGGAAACGGGATCTCGTACAGCGCTGCCGGGCATATTTCTCCAACGTCCGCTCACTGTGCAACAAACTGGACGAACTCCAGCTGCTGGTGGGAGAGACAGAGACTTCTCCTCATCCTCCGCTCTGTGATTCACGGATTCATCGCTCAGTGGCTCGATACTAGACTCTGCGCCCAGCTCGCTGGCTTCCAGCTGTTCCGAGCGGACCGGGTCACGCAGCTCTCCGATAAAAAAAAAAAGGGTGGAGGAATCTGCTTTTACCTCAACAACGGCTGGTGCAACGACGTAACGGTGATTCTACAGCACTGTTCGCCGGACCTGGAATCTTTATCATTCACTGCAAACCCTTCTACTCCCCACGTGAGTTCGCTTCATTCATCCTGGCCGGAGTTTACATGCCGCCGAGGGGAACGTGAACGAGGCACAACAGACCTCGCGAACAGATACGGTGTGTGGAGCGGACCTTCCCGGACTCTTTAGTTATTGTACTGGGATTTTAACAAAGGAAACCTCAGCCACGAACTCCTAAATATAGACAGTTAATTAAATGCCCTACCAGAGAGAAGAGCATTCTGGACCACTGCTACACAACAATCAGCAGGGCCTATCACGCCGTCCCTCGAGCTGCACTGGGAAACTCTGACCACGTCATGGTTCATCTGATTCCTCATACAGGCAGAGACTAAAGCTCTGCAAACCTGTGGTGAGGAAGTTCAAGAAGTGGACCAGTGAGGCTCTGGAGGATCTACGGGCGTGCTTGGACTGTACTGACTGGGATGTCTTCAGGACTGCTACCAACAGCCTGGATGAGTACACAGAGGCTGTAACTTCCTACATCAGCTTCTGTGAGGACAGCTGTATTCCATCCAGCTCCAGGGTGAGTTATAACAACGACAAACCCTGGTTCACAGCGGAGCTCAGGAAGCTAAGACTGCAGAAGGACCAGGCATTCAGGAGTGGGGACAAGGACCTGTACACAGAGTCCAAATACAGGTTTAGCAAGGCGGTGAGAGATGCTACACGACTGTACTCTGAGAAACTGCAACAGCAGCTCTCAGCAAACGACTCTGCTTCTGTCTGGAGAGGGCTCAGGCAGATCACCAACTACAAGCCCAAATCACCCCACTCCATGAACAATGTGCTTCTGGCAGACGAGCTAAATGAGTTCTACTGCCGCTTTGAAAGACAATGGAGCAGTCCTGAGACAATCCCCACAGCCCCACCAACAAGCCACAGACCATCAGCCCACCCTCCCCAGCCCATCAGGGCTCACACCTCTGGAGCACCTCCATCAACTCAGCGACGCCTCGTCA
This sequence comes from Pseudoliparis swirei, assembly GCF_029220125.1. Lineage (NCBI taxonomy): Eukaryota > Metazoa > Chordata > Actinopteri > Perciformes > Liparidae > Pseudoliparis > Pseudoliparis swirei. The sequence continues at coordinate 15,128,777 of NC_079408.1, forward strand.
TCCTGGAGAGAGCGTCAACAGGCTGTTTAAAAGCAGAACCCCGCAGCAGCGGGCCCGGACTCCGCTCCCCTCCACCCTGAAGCACTGTGCTGACCAGCTGTCTCCGTGTTCACCGACATCTTCAACACCTCCCTGGAGACATGCCACGTTCCAGCCTGCTTCAAGGCCTCCACCATCATCCCGTCCCCAAAACCCAAGATCACAGGACTCAATGACTACAGGCCCGTCGCCTGACCTCTGTGGTCATGAAGTCCTTTGAACGCTTGGTCCTGTCACACCTCAAGACCATCACCGACCCACTCCTGGACCCCTGCAGTTCGCCACAGAGCCAACAGGTCTGCAGACGATGCAGTCAACATGGCCCTTCACTACATCCTCCAGCATCTGGACTCCCGAGGAACCTACGCCAGGATCCTGTTTGTGGACTTCAGCTCTGCCTTCAATACAATCATCCCGTCCCTGCTGCAGGACAAGCTCTCCCAGCTGCATCGTGCCCGACTCCACCTGCAGGTGGATCACAGACTTCCTGACCGACAGGAAGCAGCACGTGAGGCTGGGGAAACACGCCTCAGGCTCCCGGACCACCAGCACGGGTTCCCCAAGGCTGTGTTCTCTCCTCTGCTGTTCTCCCTGTACACCAACAGCTGCACCTCCAGTCACCAGTCCGTCAAGCTCCTAAAGTTCATGGATGACACCACCCTCATTGACTCATCTCTGGTGGGGACGAGACCGCCTACAGGTGGGAGACTGACCACCTGGTGACCTGGTGCAGCCAGAACAACCTGGAGCTCAACGCCTGAAGACAGTGGAGATGGTTGTGGATTTCAGGAGGAATGCAGGCCCACCCGCCCCTCTCATCCTGTGTGACTAACCCGTCGACGCTGTGGAGTCCTACCGCTTCCTGGGCTCCATCATCTCCCAGGACCTCAAGTGGGAGCTGAACATCGGCTCCATCTCCAAGAAGGCCCAGCAGAGGATGTTCTTCCTGAGGCAGCTGAGGAAATTCAACCTGCCAGGGAAGATGATGGTACAGTTCTACACGGCCATCGTTGAGTCCATCATCTGCTCCTCCATCACCGCCTGGCACCCTGCAGCCACAGCCAAAGACAAGCGTGGGCTGCAGAGCATCATCCGCCGGCCGAGAGGGTTATCGGCTGCAATCTGCCTTCCTCCAGGTCCTGTTCACTTCCAGGTCACTGAAGCGGGCCAGAAAGATTGTCGCTGACCCTCCCACCCTGGACACTCCTGTTCGAGTCCCTCCTCGGGAGGAGGCTGCGTCCATCATGACTAAGTCCACCCGCCACAACAAAAGCTTTTTCCGTCGGCGGTCGGGCTCATGAATGGACCCGGGACTGACTGACTGTCACCCCAGGACTACCACCTCTTCTTCCACCTTCCTCTCTCCTCCTTCTTCCCGCTCCTTCCTCTTCCTCCTCCTCCTCTTCCTCCCACCTCCTCCCTCCTCCTTCTTCTTCCCTCCTCCACACACGTCACTTTAACATGCACTTTAACTAAAACACACCACTTGAAGCACACACCCAAACACTCTCACATTATTTGTTGTCTTTCCGTCGCGTTGATTGTTGTTTGTTTGTCATGTCCAAATGTTGCACCTTCCACCAAAAAAAATTCCTCGTTTGTTTGTGAAAACATTCTTTGGCAATAAACCTGTTTCTGATTCTGATTCTGACCTGATCTTATTCTCATAAATCAATGAATGAACAATAGAGAACAGATCCCTAGTTATACATTGTTTTCTTTTTGTTTCATTCTGTCTCTTTTGTTGTTACCTTCGCATTGAAAATGCCGGAAGGTTATGTTTTGATCGCCGTGTATTTATTTATTTATTTATTTGTATGCGTGTTATTCGCAAAACTCAAAAAGTATTGAACCGAATCGCATGAAATTTGGTGGGATGATTGTTTATTATCCGGGGACCAGTTGATTAGATTTTGGGATCGATCGGTTAAAGGTCAAAGGTCATGAACAGGTCAACATTTTTCACAGAACTCAAAAAGTATTGAACCAAATCGCATGAAATTTGGTGGGATGATTGTTTATTATCCGGGGACCAGTTGATTAGATTTTGGGATCGATCGGGTCAAAGGTCATGAACAGGTCAAAATCTTTCGCAGAACTCAAAAAGTATTGAACCGAATCGCATGAAATTTGGTGGGATGATTGTTTATTATCCGGGGACCAGTTGATTAGATTTTGGGATCGATCGGGTCAAAGGTCATGAACAGGTCAAAATCTTTCGCAGAACTCAAAAAGTATTGAACCGAATCGCATGAAATTTGGTGGGATGATTGTTTATTATCCGGGGACCAATTGACTAGATTTTGGGATCGATCGGGTCAAAGGTCAAGGTCAAAGGTCATGAACAGGTCAAAATGTTCTTGAATCGCATGAAATTTGGTGGGATGATTGGTTATTATCCGGGGACCATTTGATTAGATTTTGGGATCAATCGGGTCAAAGGTCAAGGTCATGGAAAGGTCAAACTCTTTTTTTACCATAGCACGATACATTTTTGTCCAATTGGCATGCAACTAATGCCAAATGTTCATAATTCAATGCCCAATCTTGTGATATGCGAAGGTATGCGCTCTACCGAGTGCCCATTCTAGTTTATTATGTTTTAAACTTCTTCCTCTAAATATGTAAAACTATAATGACCATCTTCTAAAAATCTGCACATGCGACGCCACTTGTGTGGAAGCCATCCGTACGCGTCTGACTGACGCCTCCTTTCAATTCATGAATAAAAAGAATGACAAATATATCAATAAAAAAGACGCCAGATGTTGTGTTATATACTGAGCTAATGGGTCAACGAAAACAGAGGATTGTGGGTAATGTAGTCCTGACTGACCAGGCGGGGCAGCAGCAGGTAGCTGAAGAGGGTGACCAGCGTGCCCACGCACGGCGTGATGAAGTAGCCGAGCGCCGCCGTGTCAAATTCTGCATCGCCTGAGGGGACAAGCACACAAGTGAGCCACTTCTAGGAGAGAGGAAGGAAGGATAGAGGAAGGATGGATGGTGGAGGTCTGGGTCGTGGATTTCTGGAATGTGGAGGTCTGGGACGTGGAGGTCTGGGACGTGGAGGTCTGGGACGTGGAGGTCTGGGTCGTGGAGGTCTGGGTCGTGGAGGTCTGGGTCGTGGAGGTCTGGGACGTGGAGGTCTGGAACGTGGAGGTCTGGGACGTGGAGGTCTGGGTCGTGGAGGTCTGGGTCGTGGAGGTCTGGGTCGTGGAGGTCTGGGTCGTGGAGGTCTGGGACGTGGAGGTCTGGGTCGTGGAGGTCTGGGACGTGGAGGTCTGGGTCGTGGAGGTCTGGGACGTGGAGGTCTGGGACGTGGAGGTCTGGGACGTGGAGGTCTGGGTCGTGGAGGTCTGGGACGTGGAGGTCTGGGACGTGGAGGTCTGGGACGTGGAGGTCTGGATCGTGGAGGTCTGGGACGTGGAGGTCTGGGACATGGAGGTCTGGGACGTGTGTGTTGCGTGGCGTGCGGGTGGCTCACTGGCGATGGCGAGCAGCATGGCGATGGCGGCGAAGGTCCCGGCGAGGCCCTGGCCGCTCATGAAGATGGCGCTGAACTTCTGAGGGAGGAGACCCACCAGGCCGAACAGGCTTCCCTGCAGCACGGCACTGAACGCTGGGCGGCGGGAGGAGGGAGGGGAGGGGCATCGTTTAATTCAACACCACTTAAAGGGCCAGTTTGTATTTTTCTTAAGTGGCGTCCATAACATTCTAAATATATATATACATTAGGGATGCACCGATCTGATCGGCGCCGATCCATATCGGCCGATATTCCCATTATTGGTTTTGAACGGCCGATCAGATGACGTAAACATCTGCGAGAACTATCAGAGACGTTTCAATCGCCGCGCACCGCAACGGAGACGATGCGCCCGGCGAGGGCCGCAGAGGTCAGAGGTCAACGAGGGGATCCTCACGCACCGAGCGGCGGCCCCGTCCCCCGAGTTGAATCTCTGGGTCAACTCAGCCGACTCTCGCATGTCTGAGCCCCTATAGACTGATGCTCACGGTAAACACATTCGATCGGGAGCGCGCGAGGGTTTTGATAAAGTTAGCGGAAGGATTAAATGACAACATCCGGTTGTGCAAAGTTAGCGGAAAGAACCACGTGAAACAACATCCGTTTATCAAAATAAGATGTCGACAAATCATACACGAACATATAAAAGTAAACAATGAACTGATTTTGTATCTTTGTAGATCGTTTCTGAGATTTAGCTTAAATTATGCTAACATTAAAACATTTTTACTGTACCAAAGAAGAGTTTATAAAAATAAGTCAGACTTTTGTATGTTAAAAAAAGTCCTGTATATAGATTTCCCCAAGAGTTCCAGGAAATGAATGATGCAGATGTGTTCCATACATATCTGAAATCCCCTACAATAGCAATCAAACTATTTTAATGTATCAATTAGGACATTTTTCAAAGTAAAAGTCCTAAATGTTGAAAGAAATCTGTAATTTCTTTAATGTTTGAGGTGCTTTATATATGTATTTCCTCATAGTCCTAGGCAATAATGCTCCACAATAAATAGAATGCTTCAATCGACACCGTGATCGGTATTATCGGATCGGCAGATACTGATTTCAGTGATCGGTGATCGGCACCAAAAAACCTGATCGGTGCATCTCTAATATATATATACACACACAACTTACAGTTGATGAACCAGATCGTTGCCATGGTGACGGAGAAGAAGCGGTCCGAGTCCATGGGCACTTTGACCAGCACCACCGTGAGGAGGAAGAGCAGCAGGATGAAGACCAGGCTGCCCGCCACGCGGATCGCCTCCGACACCCTGCACCCGGGAACACCCACGCCATTTAACCACGACGAGACCAGACAGTAGAACACAATAAAATAGAATAAAATGCAGACAAAGAACTACGAATGCTTTACACATAGAGACACACAGACGTGTAGAACTGAACTTTATGTTTGATAAAACCAGGATGACTTATTTTTATTTATTTAAAATGTATTTAACCAGGAAAAACCTTATTGAGATTTAAAATCTCCTTTACCAGAGTCCTGGCCACGACAGCAGCAGCACTTACACGAAGTTTCAGACAATACAACATAGAACAGTGACAGACAATATACAAATATAAAAATAAAGAATTTAGATACATTTGTAAATAAGATTTCTTAAAAACAGCTTTGAAAGTATTAAAACCACGCATGACTACGGTAAATAATCCCATGAGGTGTATTGTTGTGTTGATTGCCTGTTTCTGTATCTGCTGTATTGGTTTTGATGTGAGCCTTTTATTTTGTATTGTTTGAATAATTTTATCGACGTTTTAATCTACTTCCTCTTAGAGGTAAATCTGACTTTTATTTTGAAATGTTAAAAGGAAGCGCACTTTTATTTTATCTTAAAAATACAAACTGGACGGTACGGCTCCGGATGTTTCGGACGGATGCGCATTTTATTTAAAGTGTAACAGTTTTAATGGCCCGTATGAGGCTAGTGTCTTACGGTGGTGATCGTTAACGAGTTTTAACTCATGTTTATTCACCTAAAGAGAGAAAATAAAAGTTTCACCAGCAGTGAGTCTCACGCTAATTCATACACGGGGACCAGTTACAGTCACTGTTTGAACCTAGCCGACCCCGTCACTGACCTCTGGTAGAGGAAGGAGTTCAGCAGGGTGAACACCAGCAGGGGCAGCTGGGACAGCAGCGTCATCCAGTTGTTGAAGTAGTACTCCGTCGGGGCCGTCGCCGTGCCGTTGCTCCATTCCGTCGTGTTGAGGCGACTTTGGAAATACTGCCAACACAAAGGAGACGGGGGCGGGTCGGCTCCATCTTCACATGGGTCACCCAATCAGATCACATGTCGCCGAGTCACATGATGGACTCTGAGGACTCACGGCTCCAGTACATCACCCTGAAACCAATCGTCCCGACAAAATACCAGTTCTACAACCATCCATTGTGTAAACGTACGGTAGACACTAGACTAGCCTACAGCGAGTCATCCATAAGACCAATGACATCATCCATCTTGTGAACCACTGGACCACCGGCCTCCTGACGATGAGGTAGCACCAGCTTACTGCCCGAGTCTCCTTGTTTTCATGTGCTATGGAGGGAGGAAGCAGACATGATGCGTCTTGTGATCGCCATGTTCTTACCGATAAGGCCGTCATGAAGAAGTTCCACGGCAGCAGCGTTCCCAGGCCCAGGATGAAGAAGCAGATCCCCACGAGGCAGCCCCTGGACATGGGAAGTACAGCATCACATCGACGTCGAGCACAAATCTCAACTGCACATCTTCTCTTTTTTTTTGCCGAGTCAGCGTGAGATCGTAACACCGGACTGGGATATTTCATTTCATTTCCATGGGCGCTGCTGCAGCTGCTGCACAGCCACATCCAGGAACACCGATGTGCCGAATGATACGCGTCCTGACGGGATGACCGTGTGACCCGACTCACACTGAACTGCATTCTGCTGCTTTAAAAGCAGCAACATGTCGATGCTTTTCCTTCTCTCCCGTCTTTATTTGCACATTTGGTTATTACAACAGTAACAGAGAGTAACCGAGTTACTTTAAAGCCTCAGAGGCCTCAGTATTGACTCTGTGTCATCACTAGAGGTTCCTCGTCCTAACTCGTGATGCATCGTTTAACAGCTTATTAGTAATTGTATTGAAGCATATTTGAAAACAACCCTTCCAATCTTGCCTATAATAAGTTTCTCTATTGTCCCCCAAAAGCTCAGCAGAAACATCAACGTATATAAAGTGCGACGTCATCGGCGAAGAAACGGAGACAACAGAGCTAGAGTTTCTCATTTCCAACTCACCGGTCCTGAGGAGCATCCGTCCGCCCGTTCATCCTGACGTAGGACGCTCTGGAGAAACTGCGAGGGCAACAGGACAGAACACGAGTCAGCGCCATCTTCAGGAGGTAGGCGGAGCGAGCGGGTTTGTGTGTTCTCAGGAATCCATTTCACAAGAAACTGCGACCAAGAGAAGTGCTACAAGGGGTCGGATAGGCGTCTGGGTAGGATGCGGGTATGTTGCATAACCCCCCCCCCCTCCCCCCAGTAGAAGCTCAACCAATAGGAGCATGTCTCATGGGTCACGTGAGCAACGTGAGCCTCTGGGAGCAGCAGATAGTCTATAGACTTAACCAAAGGACCAAGTGCAGCTTCTAAGACTTCCATGGAGGCTTTGGCAACCCGAGGGCTGGAGGTAGAGTCCCAACCCAGAGAGTCCACCATGTACCACAGAACCGGTCCTGGTCCAGTCACCAACCAGTTCCCCCTCTCACAGTACCGCCACTGACTGCTTCACTTGTCTTGAGACACATAATAGAGCTATTATGTCAGGAGTTTGCACTAGTTCCTAAAATACAACTAATAAAACATACAAATCAGGTTACCAATCTTCAGCGGACCCACCAGACAACCGGGTTTGTTTTCCAGCTGCGGAGGAGGAAGTCCAACTTGTTTTTCCACCGACTCCACCAGACGTTGTGGAATTCTTACGATCACCCAAATTCAGACGAGTCCCAAAGCTTCACACGCCCTGCGCACGATGTCCCCGCCTCCGACCGGCGAGATTCAAACGGCTTCATTGCATTCCAACGTTGAGGGCGACAGCGTTTCGGGCAACGGAGCAGAACCAATTAGAGCCAGCCAGCAAATCATGGGCACAGTCAGGGTCTCCCCGAGGGTTACAGCAGCTTAGGAGGAGGGGGGGGGGGGGTTAGGGTTAGGGGGTCACCCTCTCTCTCGGTATGCGAAGGCAGAAACGTGTGGGCCTTTCATGGAGATCCGCAGCAGGCTGCAGGATGGCCTCCTCGCAGCCTGTTTGCGGATGCCTTGTTTTGAAAAGGTTGTCAGGAACAAAGTACATTGTTCATGATGATGTTTTTCCACTGGGTCCCAACCAGTTGGTCCTGTAGGGCCTGGACCTCTTGCTGCTCGCTGTGCCTGAACCCTCTTTTCATTTCTCAGAGGTTCCTCTCAGAGTCACAAAGGTTCCTCTCAAAGGTTCCTATGTCACGATCTCCCACAGAGCACGATGTGTTTTCCAGAGGGAGTTCTCTTGAACCGCGGGCCGGTCTGTCTATGAACTGTTTCTTTAGACAGTTTTATGGATCGTAATATAACCTCGGCTTACATAACATAAAGATAAGATAAGGCTCAATTGATCCCCGGAGAAGAACCTTTGATTTTTGTATCAGCACTGGACGGATCCCAAAATCAAGGCCGTGGGTAACACCCCCCCCCCCCCCCTCCTTACGCCAGATGAATGTGCACAGTGAAGCTGAAACAAATGAGGTAACAATTAGCGGCCTTGACCGGTCCAGTGTGCTCTCCAATGAGCACTCACTGTAGTGGAGTAGGAGCACAAACACACACACACACACACCTTATCACAGCATCCACAGGTGGTCGCTTGAGGGCTGACAGGTGAGATATTATCTCTCTGTGGGAGACATTTTGGGAAATGTAGTAAAAATATAAAGTAGGCGTGATGGTTAAACAGGAAGTTAAAACCCATTTACAAAAATCCCCCTCCAGTTGAGGGATTTCTGGGGAGGGGGGATTTTTTATGTTGGTTTCGTTTACCTGCTATCTGCTCAGTTTCTCACGTGACCAAATGAAACCTTTAATTAAAAGAAAAGGGGGGGGGGGGTCGTTCAAACCCGTGACAACTTCCGCTTCACTCCTGACTCACAGGAGATTACTGGAGCTCACATTAACCCGGACTGAGTCACAGCGGCCATGTGTTCACCTGCATGTACAGTTAATAAAGTGTGTAAGACACCATGGAAGGCCAAATCATTTAAAATGAATTCCCTAAATTTGCATGCGTGAAGCACCGTGACAGCCGACACCTGTTCTGCTCTGCACGAGGAAACAACACGCAGACAAAGAGTACTCCCAGTAACCCAAATACACGCAGTAGTACCATAGTAATACTCATACTTTAAAGAATACTGTAGTTTAACTACGTTTAAGTACATGTGAAGAACCACAGCCCCGGAGTCGTGTCTTCGCCCAGCAGACCGTGAAGTACCCATCTCTCTCAGGACGGGGGGGAACCATTGCATGAGAAAACATTACATTATTTTAAATAATAATGTAACACACAACGCAGCTACACCGTGAGCGCGGGCTAACGTGACGGGCGGACTCACCTCGGTCGAGACGTCGCTGGCGGTCAGCCTGTGTTCGTAACGCGCCCCCTCGGGTGGAGTCGAGCGCGTGTCCAAAATGTCCCAAAAATATTAAATGTGGGGCAGAAATTATGAGCTGACGTAATGTGTGTCCGTTGCGCATCGATGGCCACGGAACTACTACACAAAGAGCGGCGCGGGTTTCCGAAGCAGCGGCCGTGTGACGTCATCGCTCCAAAGCTGGAAAAAACGCTGTTGGCAGGGGGCTCCCCGCGCGGAGTACTTCCGGTGTCATGGCACGTGCACAGGTACCCGTCTTTGACTGGTTGCGGGGATAAAGTGCTTTTTGTTGTTGTTCAATGATGTCATTGTGTTATTGTTTATTAGGGTCATTACAACTTGTATGTCTGTGTTTGTTTTTGTTTTTTTAAAGATATATTACGAATATTCCTCAACTCTTATTTTTATTTATTTTTTATTGATCGTGTCTTTGTGTTTTTTCCCTCCCTCGTGTTACATGATCTGTATATATTACTTCATGTTATTGCTACTGTTGTTATTATCATTATTTCTATCTTAATTGTTATAAACTGTTATTACAGTTTTTTTGGAATGGCGATAATTATTTTCTTCCCCTCTTTGTTTATTATTTCCTAAATGTATCATTTGCATTATTATCAATATTTAATCAAGCTTAAGATAAGATACCATGATACTTTATTGCTCTCTTTACCAGCTGCAACATAAACAGGTGTATATGTCTTGACACTAATACTATGCTATGCACTTTTACTTGAGATAACTTTGGAAGTATTCATGTAAATATAACAGAATCTAAGTAAAAGTTCTGAGTACTTGTTCCACCACTGTAACTATGGCAGATATAACCTGCTAGAAAGAAAATCAATATATTGTATATATACATATATAATAAATAAAGCAAATCTAATATATAGATTAAATATATTAATATTACATATATACATATATATATATGTATATTATTTGATGCTATAATGAACTGCTGGTTTGCTCTGCCATCCGCTGGTCCAGTTAAGAAAAACAACTGTAATAAATATTAATAAATCTAATATATACATTTAATATATATAGTAAATACAAATGTATATATATATTTTATATATATATAGTAAATATATCTATAATATTTATAGTAAATATATACATATAAAATATATTATATATATAT